>NW_017299992.1:1690397-1706887 GCF_001594075.2 Trachymyrmex cornetzi
CCACCTCCGCACCGTTGCTCGTCGCCCTCACGCTCGTAGCGTGCGAGCTGGCGCCCCCGGCCCCCGCAACTTGCGCCGGAGCACACACTTTTGTATTATGCATTAAGCCCATTCTACCATTGTGTAAGCGTAGTTGTAAGTGGTTGTAGTTGTAACAATTAACCAATAATAATCGAATATTTTCTTCATATTTTTGATTATGATTGATTAAATCTTACAACTACTTACAATTGTGCTTACGCTATTGTAGAATGGGCCTTAAGCCCATTCCATACAGTCGCAAGCGTAGTTGTAGGTGGTTGTAGTTGTAACAATTAACCAATCATAATCGAATATTTTCCTCATATTTGACTATGATTGGTTAAATCTTACGACTACAACCACTTACAATTACGCTCACGCAGTTGTAGAATAGAATTCTTAAAGTATAAGAAAATCGACCATTCAGAGTTCTTTGTTTCATGGAAAGAAAAGAAATGAAGGATGATTGTCATCTTTGATTGGTTCATTTTCTCATTATGCAAGACTGTGCTCCCGTTCTTAAAACCATGGCATATAGAAAAGTACAATTAAGCAGTAAGATAATAATGTAAAGAACCATTTGCTATACTACTTACATTATGGCTCTAAGATCTACTGTTTAAGCTTTTTTGTGTGCTGTGGTCATAAAGAACAAGAGCACAGAATCTTGCTTAATGAGAAAATGAACCAATCAAAGATGAGAATGATTCTTCATTTCTTTTCTTTCCATGAAATAAAGAACTCTGAATGGTCGATTCTCTTAAAGGTTAGGTAAGTCGTAGGAAACTAATCAATTCTAATCGAGTATTCTTCTTATATTCGATTGTGATTGGTTGATTTCCTACGACTTAAAACTCCACGATCATACGACTTCTATGTAGAGGACCCTTTATACTTTAAGCCTATTCTACAATTGCGTGAGTGTAATTGTAAGTGGTAGTCGTAAGAATTGAGCAATCACGATCAAATATTCGAATTCGACTCTGATTGGTGTCTATTTTTACAATTACAATCACAACTCTCGATGCCTGCTTTTACCAACGTAAATTAATTTCAATCTCGGTTTAACATATTCTTCATCTTTATTTAAAAAAAAAAGATAGAGTGTGTTAAACCGAGATTAAAATTAAACTATATATTGATAGGAATGGACATAAATCGGACGAAACGAATAACGAAATGATTTTTGATCCAAATTAATTATCATGCACATAAACTTGCCTTGGAAAGCCGATAAATTTAACTTTCATAACATTCTCTATTGATTTAGTATGTCTGACGTAGATTCCGCAAAAAAGCTGTTTACGTATCACACTAAAAAATAGTCTAGTAATAGCTATTAAATATTGAACAAATGAAATTAATAGTTCCAATCAAATGTCGATTAACATAAACTAAAATAAATTTATTATTTTCTAAATATTCTAAATTTTCTAAATATTTAGCAATTATTACTAAACGATTATTTATATTATTATATATTTGGTAATACTTATTAAATATTTAGGAAAGTAAACTTATTTCTAAAACCATCTTCTCCGCATTTCAAACAAAAGATATTAAAATTGTCAATTAAAATCTGTTCTTTAAGACGTCGATAGCTTAAAATCCTTTGGACAATTTACAATTTATATCAAAATTTCAGATAAAACTTTAATTATCATTTTATATGTCTCACACACACGTAAAACATGAAATATAATCAGAAATGAATGTAAAATGTAAACTAAAATGCGTGCGCGTAATATCAAAATTACAAGGTTGTAAACAGGATTCTGGTCTGGAATCTGATACGAATAGTAGATAGCATCTGAAATACGTTTCCTTCGAGTAGTTTCAGATACTTGGCTAGATCAAAGATCCGTTGTTCGTTATCGGGTGGAGCAACGGAAGGTGCGCGCGTAACGTACATACGCACCTGCGCGTGTTCTCGCGTAAACAGTAAAGTAGGCTGTGTACGCGTGTGCGCGAGAGCGTGAGGTGAGCGGGTGTAACCGGTTCCACCGATTTTTTCACGAAAAGCACTCGCGACGCTTTATAAAATTGCGCGTACCCTTTGTCGTCGTCGTCGTCGTCGTCGTCGTCGTCGTCGTCGTTGGACGTCACGTATGCATGGTGTACATACTTAACCCGAACAAGCGCGTTGTTTCGAGTTTCGACGCTCGTCAAGATCTGAGTGCTCATGGCTATATTCGCGTTATTTCACAGCGATAACGGCGCTCGATGATCTTCCCAGAAGACTGCGGCGTTTTCGTTTTAGCTTCCGGGCGACAAAGAACGGATTGCCTCGTAAATTTTTAATAATACACATAATATTTTATAGCTAAACGGGAAGAAAAACACAAATTTTTTATCACGAAAAATTGGTCTTATAATTAAATGTTTTATATATGAAATTGTTAAAGTTTTAGTTTTCAATGCCATTGCATGTGTAAAATTTATTGATGCTATAAAGTGCTCGTATTTATATAAAATTTTTAATTAAAAGTTTTGTTTAAGTAATTAATCCAAAATAATTAATATAATAATTATAAATGATAAATTCTGGCCATGTTATTAATTGGAAAAATAAATTTAGTAAAAATTATTCGTTAGCTGTATTATCGTGTTTTTTTTAGAGAAGAGAGATAATGTAATTAATATATTCGAAAAGATAAACCGATATTCGTAGTCGATAATAATTAACTTACTATTTTATATAAATATTTTTTGAAATAACTTTTGTATTACTTGTAGTTTAACTTTACAATTAATTAAATAAAATAATAAATAATAAAATCAATTATAGAACGCCGTAAATAATTTTTCATAAGTATTATGTAAGATAAAACATTGTTATAAAGAAGACATGAGAAAATTATTATGCGTTTTTGTGAAAAATGTATACAGATCAGTAATCAGAATTATAAATTCATAAAAAAAGTAATTATTTATTAATTAATAAAACGAACAAACGAACGTTATAGCGCTATTATAAATTATAGAAGTTAAGTAAACTGTCGATAAAATATACGGTTATTTAATGCAGTCGATATAAATCAATTATAAATTAAATGGTCACTCTTGTTGTTGTGTAATTAAGATCCAATTATATAATCCATTATGATTTTTGCTACAAACTTTCTTGTCGAATATCGATGTCAGTATAGTGCACCAACTGTTCTCGGTTCAAATTTTTTGTTTTCAGTTCAACAAAAGACTTGCACGCTTCACAGAACTCCAAACCAATAACAGAGATTTAACGAATAATCGATAAAAAATTCAGCCATCACGAATGCCACGTGCAAGAAGTTATATTTCATTGATTTTTTCTAAATAACTGCACTGGAAATTTTTATTAATATTTGTAGATATACTAGTTTATACTATAGTTTTAAAATCGTGATAAAGAAAAAAATAAATATAAATGAAATCTGTAATATATACCATGATATAATGTAATTATGTAATGAAATTAAATCTAAATTGATGGTTTCCTAATAATATTTTCAATAATGCATCGTTAACTAATAATTTATAAGCACCTACGGCAGAAAGTAATTTTCTCCGTTCGAACATTTGATGGAAACAGAAAATTGGAATAAAATAATTTTCATGTCACGTTTAATAAAGCAAAGTTAATTTAAAAGAGGGAGATAAAATAATTATAATATTTTATATCAAAAGTATGAATAAATAATTAAATGATTTTCCTGACTTACTATTATTCATACATACTTTTATACAGAATTTTTTACAATATAATTTTACAAGTTTACGATTCTATATGGGCTCGTTCCCATTTTTGTCGGCACGACAAAATTGCCAACCGTTGTTGGACAAAGCAGTCATATATACAAATGTATGTACGCAGATATAACGCCCGCAATACCAGCACGCTATCCTTTGATCCCGCATTTAATAAATTGAGTCGTTAGAGCTTCATGCGGGACGCATAACAGAAATAAGCCATAGTGATGCTCGCAACCGGACATGACAAAGTATCTACGTTCGCATCTTTGAAGGCACTCGTGCTTATATTCCTCACGTCTCTCGCGTTAATTTTTAAACCCTTAGGTTGACAAGCCCAAAAGCAAAAGTAGGTGTGAAAAATAAGCGTTGTCATACAAAACTTTTTATTCGAAAAAATTCTATTCAGGATTGTAATGAAACTCGTAAACAATCGCAACAATTTTACAGACAATTTATAATCTATTCTAGAAAATTTTATTATGCCAATTCACTTTTGCTAATTAACGCTAATATGCTTTGCTGCAATTTTCTTTTTAACTTAATAAAATAAACTCGATTTATCTGAACCAATAGCTGGTAATGTAGCAAATTGTCAAAAAATAGAAATAGATTGAAAGTGAAAGAATATATTTTTATTATTACTATATAACAATTAATGAAACCGTTCTAGGAATACAATCGATCCGTAATCGTTACATCGCTGCAATGAGAACGTAGAATTGAAAACCGTCTTTTTTTGTAATTTAAATAACTTTTCATGCACTCTAACGCCCTCCCGAGAAATATTACGGAGTAAAAAGCAACAAGCAAGTTTGAATGATAATGAAAAAAAATTTTTTTTATTTGTAAATTATATCATAGCAGCAAACCCAGCTCTATTTTCTCTAAAAACCATGATGGATTTTGTTTGTATCGTTCAACATCTTTAAAAAGAGATATAAAAATATTTATCGAGCGTTGGAAAGAGAGAGAACTCTATAAAGATTTTAAATACAGAAAAAGCAAGTAGCACGAATAGATCTGTGATCCAAAATTTTAAAAAAACTTCAAAAATACTATTGCAACTAATTCCAAATCTACTTATATTTCATCATTATTATTACCGACAATCGGCCATTGAGGCCACTTGATAATCAGGAGTTCTACTCAGAATTACTAATTTTTAACATTATTCCATGAATGACAGCATGAAAAAAATGTTTTTCTTTTTTCCTTTAATGTAAACGTATAAGTGAAACTTTTGTTTCATCCAGCGGAATTACGTTTGGAATTACAATATTCACTCAAAACATATGACTTTCAGCGTGTATCTACTGCCATCTGAAGCTATAGACATAAACGCGTTTGAAGCTACTATATACTGTGATAAAGAAAGCGTACTGTATCGACAATGAAACGAGAAATCTATAATAGCTTCAGTTTTAATGTATTACTGGTTATATAATCGTAGAATTAAAGAAAATATCAATTTAATTATAACATACAGATATATATAAAAAAGCCTTGTATTATATTAATTACATTAAAATAATATATGTATATATATATAATATATGTATTTATACATTGTATAAATAAAATTTAATGTAATAAAATTTTAAGTTATATAAATTTAATTTAATTTAATGTATCGATCTGTAACTGGAAAGTACATTTGTCTACATATACATGAAATTTAATGCACTTTCTATACAATTTTGTGTAAATTTACGTGAAATTTAATGCAGTGAACATTAAATTTAAGTTAGTCGTAACTTCATTTTCACTTTACAACATTAAATGTTTTTAATATATTTGTTTGAAATTTGCTCCCGTTACATTACATGAAATTTGTTGCCCCTTTTTTAAAACAATGTAAATTAATATATCTGTTTGCAAATCGAGCGACGCATATCATTTCATATTCAAACGCAAGTTCTGCGCGGCAGCAATCATTTGGCATCTTTGTAATTCCATCTTCTGTTCTTTTAGCTTGAGAAGTTGCTTCTTCAGTTCCAATTCTTTATGTCTCACGGCCATTTTCTCTTTGTGCCGCCTCTCTTTGTTGTTTTCAGCCAGTGCAAAATTCTTTGCCATTTCCTCTATAAATTTTTCGAATAATGGCGTCAAAATTTCCTTACGTTCTAATGTTTTACCGTCTTTCTCATTGGTCATGGGGACTAGAGGATCTTCGCGTTGCCGATCGTTAAGCAAGTCGCTGCCTTGATCGCAACCTGGTTTTGGTTGAATCAAGAGATTAGTTGATCCGCAGCTTGACGACTGCAACTCGTTCGTCTCTAGATACACATGTCTCTTCTTCTCATTGAAGATCTCGTCCAAGGCGCGTTTGTGTTCCCACTGTCCGTAATGTCGCATCCTGCCTGGTTTTTTCAGTCGCTCGCGGAACACGAGGTTTTTATACTTGCGCTCGAGAACCCGCCATTTATTCTCACATTTCTGCGGACTAAAGTAGAGTCCGTATTTCTGCATCTCCAGCGATATCATCTCGAACATCTCCCGCAGACTCCTGATCTGCGTCGATTGTCCGACCAACGATCGATACTTCTTGTACTGGCTGATCAAGCAGGTGGTGGCCTTGCTGGTCCACAAGTTCAACGCGCCTACGTCGACACTCGACGGAATCGGGCTGGCATTCTCCAAATTCGAAAAGCTGTTCTCGTGCTCCTCCTCGACGTAACACTGAAGAGTCGGTTCCACTTTGACTTCCATGTGACTGTCGATTTTGTTCTCTACCAAAAATTAATAATATTAAACAAAGTAGCTTTTAAAACCGTAATGTGAATATACAACAAATAGAAAAGAAAAAAATATTAGTATGTAAATTATATATACTTTACTTGAAAAAGAAAAACATATAAACGTTTCGATCCCGTTTTGGATTCTCTCTCTTCAGTGTAAACTAATAACTGAATCTTACAATAAGAAAACATAGCTATTGAAATCGTCATAAACAAAATTCTAAGAAGAGCTATATGGTCATACGCTGAAATTAAGCTGGTCAATTATTTTTCACGTCCACATCTTGTCAACAATTGTTCATCAAATTCAAATTAATTAAATAAACAGTAATAAAATTATGAATCTATGGTTAAATTTAATGTTAAACAAAATGTGCACTTACATGAACAATGAATAGATCGAACAACACTTTTTACTACATCAACCTATCTGGTTTATTACATTATTATACAATAGATTAATTTGAAATAATAATTGATAAATCTTAATTTTTAATTTACTAAATAAAAAATAAAATATAGTTTACATGAAAAACGTTAATAATTAATATTTAAACGATGTTCACAATAATAGTGTCGTCGACGTAATGACAGTTAAACAATGAAGAAATGTATGTAAATCAAATTATATGTTTTTATTTTTCAAATAAAGTATACATATATGTTTAAACACTAATAATCTATGTCAGCTCTAAAAGGCTTTATTTAATTTATTGATTTATTCATTAGAGCCTATTCGAATTATCACAAATTAAATTGACAAACAATTTAATAATATATTGGCAAAAATAAATAATTAAAAAAATTACATATCACATAAAACTATATGAAAAAATTAAATCAAAATAAGTAAAAAATGCAAACCAATATAAGATTCTGGATCATAATTTAGGCCATTTTCAGTATAACAATAAAATAATAACAGAGGATTTAAGTGTTGAGCATTGCGTTAAACTTCTATATGATATAAACGAGATGCTTTTTGTAGAACTGGAGATATATGTCACGAGTACAAAGTCAGAAGTAATCGTGTCCGTGAAAATCTTCAACCGTCTATTGTATTTGCAGAATATATTTTTTGATAGTTAGATATTAAAACTGAAATATTAAACGAGGCATCGACTTGCCGCTCGGTGCGATTGACTCGCGATCGGTAGATCCGGGTTCAATCCCACCTTGCGCCTACATACGTGATTTTAGGAGCCGAAAATAGCTCCACCTAGCTGGTGATTAAGATATCTTTGGTCAGCAGCGCCGTTTGGATACGGCGTTAAACTATAGATGTCATATAATGTTAATAAAAAGTTTAGGATAGGAAACACCTTTGAAAATTAAGCATTAAACATGATGTATTTAAACAAATTTCAATATTTTTGCTTACTTTTCAAGATGTTCCCCAAGTGCCACGAACTTTTTAATAATGTTATCATATTCGGGAAGTTAAAATTTATTAAAAACACTATTTCTTTTACTTACATTCTTTTGGGCAAAAGTCGGACCTTTTTTAATATCCTCCAAAAAAGGACAGATTCTTGTCCAAAAAGATATAAGTAAAAAAATAGTATTCTTTTGTAAATTTTGACTTCCTAAATATGATAAAATTATTAAAAAGTTCGTGATATTTGGGAAATCCCTTGAAAAGTAAGCAAGAATAATATCGAAATTTGTTTAAATATATCATGTTTATGCTCAATTTTCAAGGTGTTCCCTATCTATCCCGAACTTTTTATTAATATCATCATATTCAGGAGGTTGAAATCTATAAAAAATGCTATTCCTTTTACTTATACCTTTGCGGGCAAAACTCGGCCCCTTGTTAACGTCCTCCTTTTTCGAGAGAATCGAACAGACCTGCACCAAAGCGATTTTCTTACCTTTCGACTCCTTGTTATTAGCCATGATATTGTCCAAGTGAAAATCAGCGTCGACGACGTTGTGATCGCACCAAGTAATCTGGTTGGAGTGCTATTCGTTGATGTCGACTATACGCGCGGGTTCCCGTGGGGGGCCGAAAAACCGAAGGAAACTAGTTCCAAACCGGTTTCAACCTGGAACTGGTTCCGTACGCGTTGCAAACTATCGGCAATCATGTTCACCCGCTTGTTAGACTCCACATGAAACACGCGCAACTTCACCGGTTTGTGCAAAGATGTCGTTGATTGTCTTGCACGAGTTTCGAACGCATTCCGAACCAGGATCGGATGCAACGCGCTCCGTCCTCAAAGTCTGATGGAAAAAACAAGGAACTGCAGAGGATCGACATGTCGCGCAGATGGGCGCGTATCGGTTTACGCAAACCGCACATCGAAACCGTTTCACTCCAAATGGAAACTTGTCGTCGGGTTAACTAGTTTTTGAGCCGAACCTCTTCGGCGGGAGCACTTTCTAATAGGAATCAGACGTCTTGAGAAAAGACGCAACTCGACAAACGTATACAGTTTCTCGAATGTTTCAGTTGTGCTTATTTAACAGACCGGCTGTGTTATTGATAAACATGATTACATTTTTATTTTTAAATCGTTTGATTAAACTCTGAGATTTAGATATCGTATACTCATTAAGATCTAAATTAGACTTCCTGGCCAAGTGTAGGAAGTAAGTTAACGCGGATATGCAAGGCAGTTACCGAATCAGAAGCAACCTTTAATTTTTGTTAGCTAATGAATATAATTTTCCTTATAATTTGCATAGCTAATTTTCTCTTCCCTCTCCTTTACACAAATAAAAATTAGATATAACTTTTATTTCAATCCAATATATACCTGGAGAATCCTATCGTACACTGAAGAAAAGGACTAAATTTTAATGCATGCTTTTTTTAATAGTGCTAAGTAAACATTTATTTACAGTAAATAAATGCCTACTAAAAAAAATTGATTTTAAAACTTAATTTGATTAAATTAAATTAATTTTTATATCAAATAAATATATGTAATATTGTACAATATATAAATATTTTCTTAGAACAATTCAAACATTTATTCAAATTTAGTTTTTTTCAACGTATATTGTATTAATTATTACAAATTCTATGAAAAAATTAATGTTATTATCAATATATACTATCTACAGTTATAATTAGAAACCTTTCGCCTTCTCGCAATCTTAACGCGCAAATTTATATTCTAAACTTTATCATAAGTGAATTTCTTATACTTATGTACTTGATTATATAACATCTTCGTAACACACACTCATGTCTCATGACGCAATCAAATGAGAATCATTACTTACACTAATTGTAACTACTTAACTGGAGACACAATGAATGGAAATTCCTCTACATATATGTATAACTAATTAAATAAGAACCTCATATACCTTACATTTTTCGTCTCGTTGCAAAATCACTCGTCGATACTTTCGTTCTGGCTAAGCCAGACTGCTCGCTCGGAATGCGCGCTAATAAGTTCTTCATGGTCGCAAAACGATTTTGCCACAACGCGTTCGGAAAACACATAGTTGCGGTATAAGCGATTTACGAAGACGTACAGATGCGTATAGGAACGCACGTACCGTTCGCGGTTTATGACAACTTTTATGTCATGTCGTGGAACGGAGCTAGCGGGATTCCATTGCGGGATGCACCGATGCAGTCGTCGGAGTAGCGAAGATAAACATCGAGCATGCATCTGCCATACGATAATTCTATCGAATAATTTCTGCCGGATGTTTTTCCAATTTTAATGTACGTACATATTATACAATACGTACGTACATCGATCGGTCTAGTGTGCTTTAGACGATTTATGACTCACGTCAGATTTCTCGACGGATTTCATAAGTTTATATGCCGTGTATCTTGATAATTATAGTGTACGTTGTATTTTTAATATATCTTTTTAATACACACTGCTCCTAAGGTAAAATTATACCCAATTTGAGTTATTTTTAATCATTTTTATATAGATCGCCATTACTTCCATCCAACATGTCGTTAATTTGACTAAAATAGTGCAGGTAGACAATTTGACTCACGAAAATTCATTAAATTTGACTCATATTTAATTATAAATGGAAGTTAAAAATAACAAAATGTATTTAACTTGAGGGATTGGGTTACCATTGTTCCTTTCATAAACGGTATATTTTTAACATGGGTACTATAGTACCCATATAAAAAATAAAAAATAAAAATAATAAATAATAAATAACAAATAAAATAAATAATAAAATAAATTATAATAATAAATAATAGTATACTTAATAAATTAAGTATACTTAATATGAGAAATATTTTTTATTTTACACGGCACGTGATATCATAAACAGAGTTCACTCCCTTTTTTCTGACACGAATTATAAATCATTTAAAGTGAGCTTCTTCAGATTCTAACGTCCAACGAAATTTTCTAAATAACACGCAACGTTTGCCACAATCATGTTTGCTCAACGCCTCTAGCGCGACGTAATTTAATACCGGAATAGGTACGCGTAATCGTATTCTTATTTGTGTAATTGTGGCGCCCGTTACGTTCTCCTGCTCTCAATCGTAACGAGACTGAGAATAAGGATCATGCGAAAGTCTTTCGTCAGTGTAACGCGGACGATCGCATCACGCAAGGAGGATAATCATGGCCGATGTAACGACCAGCCGTAGATAATCACGTTGCCATCAAGATGAACCTTTCACCGTTTTTACCGATAATTATGCGCTGCTTTAACATCCCTCGGACAATTGTTGAACTGAATACGGAAGGGAGCGACGTGATGTTAACGTCGATAGTAAAGCACTTTATAGCTACCGAGAAGCACGAACCGTATCATCATATCGTAATCCACAAAAGCCGAAAGTGCTCATTTAATAGCAACTGATGGAACTTTGTATGAAAGTTACGTAGTTAAGTAATGAAAGTCCTATTACTAAGACGTATCTAATAATAATCATTAACAAGATGCAACCAAGACTGATCTTTCTCAATTTAAAGAAATGATAAACTTCGAAATGGAATATTTTGCTTTATATAAAAATTAAATTTGAAATTTTCGAAATACTTTGAAAATAATTGATAAATGTACCACAAAATAAATTAAATTGCTACGTCTTATTCGATGCATTTCCTGTGTTATATTTTATTCTATACAAAAGAAGAGTCTACTTTATACGTAACAAAGATATGTGTAAAGATGAAAATTTTTTTAAAGTTGATATAACTCAATCAATAATAATACAGTGGTTAAGAATTAATATATAGTGAAGTATATATAATGAAGTATAATATAGCGGTTTGGCAGGTTTAGCGCTCAAGTCGACGACATTACGTTGTTACGCGACCATGGAAAGGCATCGATCCCGATACATAGAGTCTACATGCCGATTTACTTTCCCTTCGGGATATCGAATACCTTTCGAGCTTCAAACATTCAAATATCGAACGTTCCACGATAATTTTAAATTCTCGTTACACGTCAGAATGAGCGTAGAAATCAAGGACAGAAATTGTATGGGAAAGGATTTCTGGTGTTTGCTTGTCCAATATTAAATTAATTAAAATTTAATATTATTTTTTTAATAACATGATCTCATGCATATGAGAGAAACATAATTACTGCTTTCCATTTAATGACACAAGTCGACACAAACATCGTACTATCTTTCTTGACAGAGAGCAATAAAGACAGAACGACACTTGTGTCGCCAAATGGAAAGCACCTAATAAGAAGTTGTATAAGAGCTTTGCATACATATAAGCCGGAAAAGATTTACTAAATCTTAATACATATTTTCTTAATAGCACTAAGTAAACATTTACTTACAGTAAACAAATATTTACTCAATAAACATGACGGTTGAATCAAATTGATGGTTCTTGTAGCAAATAAATATACGTTGAAATTTAATAAATATTTACTTGGAATTATTCATACAAATATTTATTAAAATTTAATGTATTTTTTCAGTTTATCGGAGCATATTTGGGACGCGTGTCTTAAAATATACGCGCATCACGATTATTAGTTATTCGCTAATAAATTTTTATAATAATAACATATAATAAAATTAACAATATTATACATAATACTAGTTTATACATATATTAAGGAATTAATGATCCCAAATGTATATAAGAACCTATGAATTTATATATCATTACTTACATGTCTACGAAATTTATTGAGAGTTGGAAGAACAATATATCGTGATCTCTATCTTGCCTATATTTTTGCGGAGTGTAATACACGGTGGATGTTCCAGCATGTGCATTACTGCGGATAGACTTTGTCGTGATTGCGGGTGCCGAGAGCGCAGGAAGCAGACCATTTTGCGAGTCGTCTAGAACAGAGCGCATGTAAATTACGGAAGGGTCGACATAATAACACCCACGCGGGCGGGAGTGTAACGTTCGCGATAAACGCAGAGGGTAAATCAGGGAAAACGGACGATATACGCGTGCATTTAATCCGCTGTGATGAGACAACTTTAGGAGATAAGGGATGATTCGCTTCGATCTGGGCGGAGATTTACTTTCTCGTAACGAGCTGGTCAACCCGTCAACACTTAAATGTTAAGTTATTTTAAATAAAGTAACTACACTCTAAAAAATATGGATGTGGATTTAATATTACCAGCAATAAGATACTTATTACTTATGTGCGATGACTCGGAAATCCGCGTTATGCGGAACAGTCTCATAACGGTGTTTGTAGAATTTTTATTGCGTTTGTGTTTATATCAACACTGACATGGTAAGAATTATATATAAAGATGTATTATACGTACTTTTTACAAAATAAAAAAATAATTAAAAAGTTACAAATTTTTTTGTATTTTATTTGCAAGCAATACAAAAAGTTTGATAGAAACTTAGAATCTGGATAAAAAATGATTTCAATAAAAAGCAGTAGATACATTTTTAAAAATAAAGATAACATGAAAAAAATTTCATTTAAATTATAAAATTATTACAATAAATATTAAGTATTAACCTTATTGAACTGTATGTACATAACATTTATTTTTGTACGGAATGTACGAACTTCTAATTTCAGCTACTTTTCGCAGAGACTATACATATAATTCTTAACACCCACAGTGCTAAATTCATACCCATACTTTTTAGAGCACAGGTTCAAACTACAATGACTTGCTCGTTATGAGACAGTTCCGCATATCGCGGATTTCCGGGTCATCGCACATAAGTAATAAGTAATCTTAATACAGAAATTTGCACGCATATATTGCGGACATATTTTATAGGACGCATATTTCATATCCGAATATTTGCGCATGATAACTTTTAACGATTAACAATTTAATAATAATTAATAAAGTTATTATCACGCACTAATTTAAACATCAATCGATGATGGAGAGATTGTATAACGTGACAGAAATGGTACACTCATTTATCAAACAAGATAAACCGTATCAATCGATCATTCGCTGATATCGAACACCTCGTTTAACGTAAACGTAGAGTGTTTGCGGATTACCGAGATCCGTTTCGCATACACCACCGACGTGGGTATAACGGATCAACCCTTAAAACCGCGGCGTGTCCCCGCCGTTGCAACCCTAACGCTTCGATTTTTTGCGTTCGCACGTTCATGTGCCCGATACAAGCGCCTTCGCCGCTTGTTGGAGTGACATTACGGAGTACAGAGTCGAACGCGGCGGGAGAGCGTCAAAGAGGAAGCAAACAAGCGAGCGAGCGAACGAGCGAGAGAGAGAGAGAGAGAGAGAGAGAGAGAAAGTGAGAAAGAGAGGAAAGAGGGGAAAAAGGCAGTGCAAGAAAGGAGGGGTGATTTGGCGCGCGCGTTCCAACGGCAGCGCACACAATGCTTTGCGCACGCATACAACACAAACGCGCAGAGAAGTGAAAAGAGAGAGGAGGGCAGGCTGTTGGCCGGCGCGAGAGAGAGGCGATCTCCGGCGACTCCGGACTCCGGCCGGCGATCGACGGCGGAGGGAAGCGCGAGCTGCGCGAGACAGGACAGGCGCGTTGCCGCGTTTCGCCTTTCGACTCGGCCGAGGGCGAGGGTTTCGGTGTACGTATACAATACGGACTAAACGCACACGTGAGTGAGCGCGCGCGCTCGCGCACGCGAGAACGGCAGGCTTCGAGAGAGATACTTTCGATTTCGTCGAGTGGGCCGGCTCTCGCGGTGCCGCCGTGGCCCGCCGCACTCCAGGAGGCCAGGAGGCGGACGTCGGCTGTGATGCCAGTCATCGTCATCGCGCGTTAGAGCGACGGCGCGTATTTATCGCGTTCTCGTGACAGTCGTGACACTTGGCCGCGCGCTTGCAGCGACGACGTGACGACGGGATTCGCGATTCTCGTGGATTCTCGACTGTCGTCGCAGTGCCGTGCGCGTGTGCGACGGATGTTCTGATTTGCTCCGCGGCACAGGTGCGGTTTTCCATCCGTTCAATCTCAATCACTTGAATCGCTCGCGGCAACGCGGCAACGCGGTGTGGACCGATCAGGAACGATCGCGAGAGCGGCAGGTGAACGCGCTTTTGCGAAACAGAAGAGTGCCGCTCTTTCGGTGGGAGCAGGATAGCGACAGAGAGAGAGAGAGAGATAGAGAAGAGAATGGAAAGGTGATCGATTTTCGCGTAGAGCATCCAACGCTCTGGAGAGCCCTTTCTCACCGCGATCAATCGAAAGGCACCCTGGATCTGGATCAGTAGAATCCGCGAAAGCATGTAAACATCCGCTCGGACGATACGACCAGAGACACGGACGGAGCAACGAACGTAGTACTTTCGTCTCTCCCTCGCAAGACCGTGTGTGTTCGCGCGCGTGCTCGACGCCGTATGTCTGCAGTCATCGATTTTCCGGCGATCGTGTGTGGCCGGTACGACTCGTCGCCGGTAAGAATTTCCAAGTACGAGAGTATGAAGAGGTGGAGCTTTCGCGCAGTCAAGATAACCGCGTAAGAACGACGTACGTTATCAACGTACGTACGTGCGTACGCGCGCACGTCGCGGTGTGTGGTGCCGCGAGGAAGCCGCGAGAACGAGAGAAAGAGAGAAAGCGCGACGGTGAGAGAAGGATCGAGCGACGGAAAGAGCAAGAGAGAGTTACTTGAATACTGACGGCGCGCGTTCAACATGGCTACCGCCGGCAGCAACGCGACGGCGAGCGCCGGTAACGAGACGAGCGGCACCAGCAACGTACCGCAATGGAAACGCGACCTGATACAGCGTCGCCGTCAGCAGAGCAAGGTTCTCGCGAACAACGGCGCGAGCGTCAAGTTGTGCAGCGCGGTGATAGGAACGTCGTCGAGCGCGACGACGCCCGACGGCGGCGGCGGCGGCGGCGGCGTCGTCGAGCAGAGCGCAGCGACGGAGCATCACGCGCTTCGTGCGGCGCGCTTAACGGCGACCAACGAGGATAGCACGGCTGCTGGTAGTGCTGCGTTGCTTTCCTCCCCCTCCTATTCCACGAGAAGGCCGCCGTCCGGTGGCGCCACCACCGCCGCCGGCGGAGCAACGGTGGCGGCCGTCGACTTTGCGTCGCCACTACCAGTCGCGTACAACATGCGTCTCGAGGCGGATTTATCGCTCTGCTCGGACGCGGAGGATGTCGTGAACGGCGCGCCGGCTAAATTCGCGGACATTTCGTCGGAACGGAAATTGTCGGATTACAACATGGGCGAAGAGAACGAGGACGCGACCTCGAGAACGGCGGACGGCAAGCCGTTGAGAGCGAGGATGAACGAGAGTAACGAGAGCAACGAGTCGTCGCAGCGCGACGAGATTCGCGCCGTCTTGACCGGAAGACGCGATAAGGAGATGTTCCACGGTGGTAACTTTAGAGTACTGAAAAGTATGCTGGTCGCCCCACCGAGTCGCGCCTCCAGCGAGGAAGCGGAGAGCGACAGTTCCGAGGAGCTGCAATACGGACCGGGGATCGTCAACAAGCTCAAGTGCAAGTACCTTAACCTCACTCTGCGCGAGACGAACAAGAGTCGCGCGTCGGTGCAGCGGTTTCGGCGCGCAGCCAGCCTCGAGGATTTGTTGGACCGAGACGACGAGGAGTCCAGTCACGA
>NW_017299992.1:1707001-1820730 GCF_001594075.2 Trachymyrmex cornetzi
GCGGGCGCGCAGCGTCGAGACCTTGATGAGGTACAACAGCGTGACGGTCGACGAGGCGACGACTGCACGCCAGGTTCTGGTTACTCGACCGGTGACGAACGGCGTTCGCCAGGAACCGGTCAACGACCACATCATTCTCGTCGATCGCACATCCGTGAAGATCGAGAGCCGCCTGTGTGAGCTTGATCGACCTAAACCAATCAACAAGCCCAAGAGGATCAAACCGGTACTGGCGGAAACGGAACGTCCGCCACCGGATCTAGTCAAGACCACGATGAGGATCTTTGAGAGCTCCGCGAGGAAGCTGAAGCCCAAGGGCGAGGTCGCCGCGAAAGTCGCTACCTTCAAGACCATCAACGACACGTTCAAGGCACAAACGCAGACGCAGAAGAAACTGGCACAGAAACCACCGTTGCAGCCGAAACCCTTCATCAACGGTGGCGCTCGTTCCATCGGTTCCCCGAAAAAAATCGTGCTACCGCACAAGCCGACCGCCGAACTGATCGAGACGCAGGACCGCAAGGAGGAGTACCACCATATAGACGGCGTCATCACGGAACCAATCGCGCAATCGGTATCCTCGGTAGTGAGCAAGTTTCAGCAGATCGAAAAGTCACACTCGCCCTCTCCGTCGCCGGAACCCTCGAGCTACAAGCTGAAATTCTCTCCAGCGAACAGCCCGGAACCGCCACAGACGTCCAAACCGAAGTCCGCTACTCTGGAAATCACCATCAAGTCACCGCCAGTCACGCCAGTGCTCTCGCCGAGAATCTTGTCGCCCAGACTTCCAAGCTCGCCCTCACCAGTCAAGGATATCAGACCGGGCGCGCAGAGTCCCTCCTCTCCTATCAAGGACCTGATTCGCATTCAGATTCCAAGTCCATTTCACAAACCGCCGCTACCACCGAGCCCCGTCAAAGGAGAACCCTCGAAGACGGAGGCGGAATCCAAAGTTGTTCGTTCGCAGATCGAGAAGGAGATTCCTAGAACGAATGTCGAAAGTCCCAAGCAGACACGCCTCCCAGAATCATCCATCAATGTGGAATGGAAAGAAGACGCGAAATCGAGCCGCGTTGCGTTCAACGATGGCGAGAAGAACGTCGACGAGGAGATTGTTGATGGTCCGAGAACCATCTCCAAGATTGCCTTGGACAACATCGGCAAGGCAGGAACGATAATGCAATTCAATTTCGGCGACAAGCCCACGAGCGACAAGAATTATTTACCGGGTACGAAGCAGAATGGTCAAAAATCGACGGACGAACCGATGCCAGAGGAAGATGATTGCGTAAAGACGGAGTGTAAGAGCAAGGTAGGTGCACCTTCCAACGTCGTGACCTCCAAAGTATCGTCGAGATTGCAAGAAAGGCTCGAGCCCGAGGAGGAGAGCGACGACAAGAACATCGAGGAGAAGCTGATTGTCCCGGAGAATAAACCCATCGGCGCCATTTGTAGCTTGGGCTTAATCAAAACCGCGACGACAACGATGACATCACCGTCGGCGACGTATTCGCAGAGCAATAACGAGGCGAAGACGATACGATGCCAGCAGAAAAGCGAGTTCTCGCCGCCACAGAAGCAGATCGGCATCATACGGCCGCTTGTTTCTACGAAGGCACAGCATCCGCAGCAGAATCTGAGCAATCGTGAGCTCGAGAAGAACCTGATCAATCGAGTCAAGAGCATCGAACAGCCCACCAAAGTGGTGGTGAGTCTGAAGAGCGCCGACGAGATACAACCCGCGAAGAAGACGAGTGCTGGAGGTGGCGGCGGCGGCGAATTTAACTTCAGTAATCGAAAGGATGTGCCGGATTACATAGAGAATGACGGCCTCATCATTAGGAGAAAGCGGGATAAGCCGAAGGTGAGTCTTCAATGCACTCTTTTTAGCAATGCAAAAAGTACCAGGAACTCATTCAAATTATGATGTCGCAATTATGACAGTAATTGACACCATATTTTTTACTAAAAGACTTTGTTTCTTTGCAGTAAAATTGCAATATTATAATTTGTTGAAATCGTATAAATTAGAGAAGTGTTTCAAATATAAATGTTTATAAAGCTATCTTTTTATTTAAAATATAATGTAGCATGGTAACTTATTTAATTTTTTTTTGTTTGATAAGTGAATAAATTTTGAATTGATATTTGTGAAAATGTCTGTAAATGCAAATATCTCATTAAGCAAAAGATTATTGTGAATGAATAACAACTACAATATTTATAAATAATATTCATCTATAGATATTTATTTTTTTAAATCTAAAAATTATATACTACAGGACATAATGCCATATTTTTTTATATTATGTTATATTTACTAATCAATTTAATAATTTAGTAATAAAATCAGCCTCAATAATACAATATTGAAACATAAAGCTGATATTAAAATCGTGTTTTATCTTTTTGTTATTTTAAACAACTTAACTTTGTGAGAAAAACATGTGTCAAATGAAACAAATGTTCCGTGAATCAAATTAGTATAAGCTAACAAAACACGATAGCGTAATTTACCGTAAAGAGATACTTACAGATTTTTTGTTCTCATTTAACTTCTTGCCTCTCTAGGTGAGAGTAGGCATTCGTTAAACCAAATTTTCATTAAATATCACGTTGCACCACGAGGAAAGATGCAACGATCGATATAGTTCAATGGTATCCTGGTACCGGCAACTTTCTTTTCGCGTGCGTAAAATAGTTTGATTATTTTACTTTTTCTTTAATACACTGCGCCCCAAATAGATGTTCGACAGAGACGACGTTTGCATCTATAAAACATTTATCTGTGGAATTTTAATTAACTCTAAATATATCAAACACGTTTCACTTGGTGTATACTGGGTGTCTTGTACTTTTATCAATCATTGATTTTATGATTCTGAATTCTGGAATTCTATTTTTCTTTAATATGATTGTCTCAAATCCAATATAATTTTTAATTATCAATATAAATTTTTAATTTATAGATATATGATAAAACCAGAGGCTTTTCATGAATTAAAAAATTTTAAAAATGCGAACAGTTCACGATACTGCACACTATTCGTCAGTTTTCGAATAAATTGATGGAAAATTTTAATAACTTGCAGTCACGAAGATGTTCATGATTGAGTGTTAGTTGTGAAATAATCGTCTTGAAATTAATCAAGAAACGTGACTGAAAGGAAACGCGGGAAAATTGCGTGACATCCTGTATACTCCGTGACTTATTTGTCCCCGATTTTACGTCTCGCTTCCACTCACTCCATCACGTATATCGCTGATGAACTACGAGAATCCTCGTTAAACCGTTGTACAACATGTGTAACGGTTGTCGCGTGTCCTAAACCGAACATTGGCCGCACTCAGACGAGTATACTGATTTAATTGTTGCCGTTGCGGGCACCTCGAAACACTTGTCAATCAAGTCAAGACTCTAGCGGACGATATTGGATCTGTCACGATAGTTGTGACAAACAATCTTCTTATTTTATGCTGCTTACTCGTAAGTCGATGGAAACACGAGCAACAGTTTACGAAACGGAATCTGTTTATTTACATTTCACTCTATCACCCGGCATTGCTCTTGGGAAAGCAACACCATTACACGCAGATTACAATAAACAAAATTTAATATTTATTCATGTCACATGAAAATTGTCTATATTAAATTTATTATTCATACAATTATAACAAATATTTTTTTAATTTGAATTAGATTAAAAGATAAAATTTTAGAAATATAACATTTTTCATATTCTGATTTTTTACATAATAATTATATTATGAATCGTATTTTTATAAGACGACGCGAAGAGATAAATAAAAAAGTTTGAATTTATATAGAATTATTACGAAATTAATTTTGATCTTGACTACGTGGCGACAATCAACTTTTACGTCATTCGCAATAAGAAATATTGTTTAATAGGCACAAACTCGAGTGCTATTGTGTAAGATCAGATGATTTGCTCAGATATAAATGAACACTGTATTCGCCTTCAATAACCGCAGTACTAACTGCGAAATTAGGAGGTGTATTATTGTGCAGGCTGCGCAAAGTAAAACGTTCCGAAACCGCGCGGCGCTTTCTAAAGCGTTCGACAGAGTAGAGTCTGTCTCGCTCGAACGCCATATACTCATTTCCAGACTTCTCGTAAAACGCATCATCGCGTCCTCGCGGTGAAGCGAAGTGAAACCGAAGACGTCCGATATTCAGCAGAAAATGGGAGAAATTAGGCACACGATTCGCGCGATTTGTTCGAGGGACGATAGTTACTTTCTCATATTAGATAATCCGGAAGTGGGAATCAGCGTCGAGCAGAATGGTGATTATTCCTGACGATAATCATGGATCTCAATGCTTAATTTGCCATTCTTAATACATATCTAGAACGAGATTGTTACGTGCTCAATGGTAGTGTCTCACGCAAACCTAATACATCACGATATATACCGTTTAATAGCGATTAATTCAGCATGTGTTCTGTTTTTCGCCGCTCCGGAAAGTTTACATTGAAAGAAATATTTTGGTACGTGTAACTTTATTTTGTTGATATGTCCAGAGTTGCCATAGATCTAGAAAACCGGGAAAAGTCAGGGAAATTGAAATTGATCATGGAAGCCGGGAAAAGTCAGGAAAAAATTTTAAAAAGTCTGGAATTTCAAAATTTGCTCACAATTTCCTTAAACTGCTCCTATTCCAAATAATTGTTATAATTTTTTAAATATTATATCTGATGTTTATAGTTCAAAACTTGCGCACTTTAAAGCCGGTATAAAGTTGGCACCCCATTTTGAAAAAATCGATATTTTATACACAGTTCCGTTTGCACCCACAATAGTTCTACAGTTCCTGCTAAGTTTTAACAATAGTTCCGCTGATTTAGCTAAAAAAAAATTTTTTTATAAATGGGGTGCCAATTTCGCGTGGCACCCCAAGTATCGCAAAAATTAATTTTTATCACGAAATTCTAAAGTTCTCGAAGAGTTCTACAGTTCCTGCTAAGTTTTAACAATAATTCCGCTAATTTAGCTAAAAAAAAAAAATTTTATAAATGGAGTGCCAACTTCGCACCGGCCACTTTAAACGATTTTAACAAAATAATTTAAATTTATATTTTATTCAGTATTTTTATTTGATCCCCCTTTTTCGTCGTAACTACATTCTTTTTTTCAAAACTAATTTTTTTTTTTGCTAGCTTGAATTTGCACCCAAAATTTTACTATGCTACTAAGCTTTTTGATCAGAATAACCAAATTTTGATTAGAAAATACAATTTTTTAATGAAAAAGTAAAAAAAGTTTTTGTTAGAGTTACACATCAACAAAATAAATGGTTACACGTGCTTCCCAGTATATGAATTGTCACGTTCAGTAATAGTATAACACACGAGTTCAATCTTTTTTTTTTTTTTACAGACAAACACATTGTCGAACACATTTGCATTGCAAAACATTGCACGTTGCACGTCTATTCCGGATAAACCTTTGTTGTCGGCGAAGTGAGTTTCGCAGAATAATGACGAAAGTAATTTCGTCAATAATTTTTTCGATGAAGCTGTGGTATCGCTTGCCACTTGTTGATTCTTCGTTTTGTTGTTAATCATAAATACATCTTTTTATTGACATTTTGCACATTAGAATTTTAAATATCGCTTGAATTATGTGTAGCAAAACTAGGTCTAATTTTTAAAATATTATTTGTGTTTTATTCTTTTCAATGAACTAGAAGGTAACTTTTTAAAATTTAAATTTATTCCGTTTATCTATAATGAAATAAATACAATATTGTTTATTTGCGTTTTAATAATATATTTAGTAAAATATTATAGATAATTTGTTTAATTAAATATAGATTGCAAGGTGTGCATGATTTAGTTATATAGAAAATCTGACGGTACTTTCTCCTAATTATGATTCTACGTGGAAGAAACGAATTTTCTAAAGTATCTAAAAATTTAGCTAGATACAGATCTAAAAATAATTTTATTGGACCATTAAAATAATTATATAGGAAACTCCCACCGGGACACTCAAACATGATGATTAATGTTGCAAAAAGTTTTGATTTTCTAACAACCAGTTTAACAAAACTATTTTCAGATCTGTATCTAGTCTTAGATACTTCAGCAAAACAGTTCTTTCCGTGTAGAGATTAAATTAAAAATTATGTATTTTTAAAATAAATTATTATGTGACTATTGAAGAGTTTTAACCAATTTAAGAGAATTTTCAGAGTGGGCCGAAATATGTGGTACAATAAAGATGGAGGTAATTTTATCTTTTAAAATAAATCGAAATAATAAATTTTCTTTAAAATAAATTGTTTTTCTACGAGTCTTTATTTTTAAAAACAACTGAAAATCAATCGAATACGCATGTGTTATATTTGATCGAAATTGTATCTTGTTGATAAAAATTTACGATTAACATCAATAAGTACGCATACGATAATAGACATCATCTAATAGTAAACAAATCGGGCCTCGCGTGTAAAAGAAAACACAGTACAATCTGTAGCTTAGAATAAATTTGTTTATTTCAAAACATTAGACTCTGCTATTTTTCAGCTTATAATAAATACATAAATAAATATTGAGTAATAGGGTTGCAATGAAAATATAGTTATAGTAGAAGCAGTCTTTATTATTTTAACAATGCGTGATTGTGACAAGTTAGAACCATGGCCAAATCTCCCGGATATGATTCGCGTTATTTAGTATTCATTTATGAAATGATATCTCTGCCTTATCTAATAGGCGCGCAATGATATCCTTGTGAACAATATTGCGGACAAAGGAAAATGTACACAAAGTACGATCGCCGCTTAGCAGAAGCTACGAGCGCTTCCTTGTGCCGTGAATTGCGCATAATTTTCGTATTTTATTCACGAAATTGCTTCTGCTCTATCTAATCGATCTAACGGTACGTTTGCAAATGTTGGAAAAGAATAAGTATCGCCGCCCACAAAACGGACGCTGAATAAAAAGCGATCGCTTAACGAACTAGAAACTGGAACGCACGTCAAGGTGGCGTAATCTCTTTCATCAAGTTCCACGAAGTTTCGAGCGGAGGATCGCGAAGAATGCGCGTTGTTTATGCGGTGTTGGGTGTCAAGTGCAAAAAAAAAAACAAGTTTTAAGCTTTATTGTCAACGGCTGATAAAATCGATGCATGAGATACAGTAAAATACGACTCATTAAAAATCGACTGATAACATTATCGCTCTTTATTAAGTGACTTTAAAGACTAGATTTATCATTTTCATGATGTAATAGATTATACAATGATAAGCTTACTACGTGTTGAGAAAATTTATAGTCGTCTCTGCATCTAAAGTTTTATGTTCAAGAGGGAAGTCTCTTGATCGACTTTAAAAATCGCACGAATGAAGTAGAAGCTTTTAATGTGATCTTATCATGAAGTTACACAATGGATAAAAAAGGAAAGCTTATATGTTTAAATTATCTTCATTATATCTATTTAATTTTTAGCATTGATTTTATGTATAATACGTAACTACTTCTTTTATAAGAATGCAGAGACAAGGTATTTCAATTTAATAACATTGTAACGTTCTTTTTTTTTACGTAAACACCGTTACAATTTTCTTCACCTAAATAGAGACGTGTCGTGAAATGTGATTAGGTCTGACCGTCGATATCCGAAGGGACATAATTATATGGCTTCAACGACTATGTACCTCGTAACGAATCCGGTTTTGCGAATCGTAAGATGGCTTGATGTATTGAAGCGCCGTTCACAAGCAGCACATAGTAATATTTTTGCGACGAGCTAACTCGATTTGTGGTTCGTTGACAAGAACGTGTGGTAACTGGTAGCGGATATCGTGGAGTTCACTTAGTTATACACGAACAAATTATACGTTTACACGTCAGCATTTTCCAGAGCTTAAACTACTCGATAACTAAACCTATGCAATAATTAAATACGGATTAAATCGGGGAGCCACGTAAATTGCATATTGTAACGGCATGATGTCGAGAAATAGGTACAAGATTCATGCGTGACGCACGTATAATAGATAATAATCAATTTGAAAAAAAAAGCACCTTTATCAAAAATCGTCAAGGATCATCAAGAGTATTATTTCAAAATGAACGATAACTTTTTGTATCTTTTTATTAATATGTTATCTCGATAAAAATAGATTTCTATATTTAACGTAGAGATTTCCATAATAATATTTTACGATACTTCGCTTGTGTTATGGTAAGTAATAGAATGTATAAATAATATAGTCATAAATTAAGTGGAATAAGGTATTTTTACGAAGGAATATATAGAGAAACTATACTTAGATATGCAATGAAAAATTGTACGTTTAACATGAATATATAAATGTGGGAAAATTATTCCTTGCATTTATGCATAGATTTGTGTATCAGTATAGATTATTACTGTGAACATATCAGATTCTATTGCGATTATTTAACGCCATTAATTTAATTGGATTATATAATATCCAGTCGTTCAACGTGCTAATTAACCTTTACGATCCTACGATAAATTGCATAATCTCGATCATTACATCCGCGTAAATTATCACGCATATAAGTAAAACGTGATATGTAATGTGTTTCTCACATGAAAATATTACGAGTTTCAGGGTGGTAATGGATAATAATTAATTAGTCATTTTATATTTTCTTTATATAATAGAAGGTTGTTATTGTCTAGTAAGTGTATGAACTTAAACTTTTTATTGTGTCTAACCGTAGAAAGTATAAACTTGGCAATTTGCAATTGTCATAAATTTAAAGTTTTACTATTGCATTACTATTATTTTATTATTCAAATAATATTATCTGTGAAAATTAGTATTAATGTAATGCTAAAAATTTCCCAATTTTTTATTTAACTTAGAAAATGATCTCATTCATTCCACACTATGTTTATTTAAACTCGTCCCTGATTAAGACTGAGGAATGAAATGTAGGAGGTAATTTACTTGTGTTTTTTTTCCTTTTTTATTTTGCATTCCTCAGACTAGAACGTCGTAGAGTAAGTCTAATAAGACGTATGATACACAAAGAGTAATTAGCCAACGTAATTAGCTAATCGTGCGTCATTGCAAGACTGTTATGGCAAGCGCGCATACAGCATGTGTACGTATATCATCCGTATGGTATGCATAATTATTAACTGGGACATCCAAAGGAATTTAAACAAAGCCGACGACACCGATCAGCGCGTATGTACATACGTCAGCTGATTATCATCCGGTTGAACGTTAGTGCAACGTCCTGTTTAAAACCGCCGTGATAACGCCATATCCTCCTTCTGTCGGCGTCCTTTCGTTGGCTTTCCTCCTTTTTCGTTATATAGATATAATTTCTCGTCCTTCTTTTAGAAGGAAACTGGGAAGCGATACGCAATATCGCCGTTTTTACGTTGCATCTAAATAAGTACAAATAAGAAGTTGCCTTGATATCGTGAAATGAAAACGTTTACAAGTTGTTTCTGTTTAATACTATTAACATTTTTCATAATATCCTTAAAATTCTTCAAAGCGAAAGTACATGCCATTGTTGTTTCTTGTCTGTTAATTAAGCTGAGTAAGAATGAAGAAAGAGATATTTTTATACGCGATGCTCATTAATTTAACAGTGAAAGTGCTTTTTATCCGAGCCATTCATATTTTTTAATTGTGTTGATGAAAGAGTCAAAGAAAAAAGTATTAGAATAATTAACGAGAATATTGAAGATAGCTTATAGATTTATAAACACACGAATTTCAATTAAAAATTTTGTAAAGCGATCATTGAAATATTATTTAATTGATTGATAATCAATCAATGAAAAGATAATATTTTAAAATTCAAAAGTGACAAAATCTATTTTGCACATCATAAATTAATAAAATTTAAACGTACGTAATATGGTTTAATTAATCTGTGATGTTCTATTCAAGATGTTAATGCTTGAAATAAGAAAGATTATATACAAACATTGAAGCAAACATTAATGATTAATAAATGGATAGATATTTTTTTTATTTTAAAGAGTTTTCTTTAATAAGAACTTGCGTTTAAAGATAAACTATAGAAAATTATTGAAAAAGTGTAGAAAGAGAATTAAAACATATTGAAAATGACAGACATAAAGTTATTAATTTATTAAGAGAAATTAAATAAAGAGTTTTTTTTTTTTACTACAATCTAATTTCTTGCACGTTATTATTCGCGTATTAATGAACTTGTAGAACGGAAGTAATCACTTTTCTTCTTTCGTAAGTCATTGATTTTATCGGGTCATTCTGGTGTATTCATGGGAGCGTTTAATGACTCATAATTTGTGCGAACCGTAGCGAATTCAGTCGAGCAACGAAAACAAGCACTCTCAATTGAGCTTCTGGCGATCAGCTTACGTTTTTCTTAAGCCTATGCATTTCATGACAACAAAATTGCAAGCAAGCCTCACCTATGGTGACGTAAAGCGACTGTACAATGTGTCATTGCACTTGCATGTGGTGTTATAAGTTTTATCATTATATAAATACAGGTCACACTCGAAGCTACACTTATGAATCATGTATTGTTGATTTATCGAATGGGAAAATTTAAGAACTCACCACAAAACGATACTGTTATTAAATATCGGCAATGTGTCAACTTTAACGCTAGTCATACATTCCTTCTCTTATTTTATTTATTTTTTTATGCTATCCTGAATTATATGCGTAAATAACGAAGACAATAAAAATAACTTGGTAAGAAATGAAAAAATTGTATTTAAATATTAAAGTCAAGTATACGTATAAGCTGAAGTTTTAAATTACGCTTGATAATTGGTCGTATAATTTCTCTAACATACTGAAGTTTTAACGACGATATATGTGCTGCTGGTTTTCATTGACTACTATCTTATGTACTTCTTACTGTAAGACGGCAATTGAGTTCGAAGAGAGGATATCCTTGACATCCTCTTATTCGGTAATTATTACGGTATCTTATAATTCCACGTCTGTTTTCTCTACTTTTAAGTTCGTTTAAAGCGCATGTTCGCGCGAAAGGAAGAAATGCGTATAAGGATGAAATGTGTTACGGTGCGTCTAATAATTTCAGCCGCTAAAACCAATTTTAATCTTATCATCCAATTGATATAATTTGTCACGCCTATCGACGAATTCTGGTTATATTGCTATTTTTGTTCACGTATCGGTATAATTTCCTTTTAACATTGTTCTCCAATTAAAGCAGTTATGTCATTATTATTTATTATTAAAATTGGTCCGTATCATTTTATTAGTAGAAATTAAATCGATGATTTGATTTTCGTTTGCCGTATCGCTCCGAGAGAAATAATCGTGGCCGAATTTACCGATCGATAAATAAATCTCTGGCTTCGAGAAGTCTAGCCGATCATCAGCGCAGTAGAGATCGGACGAGCTAGAAAAGAGAGGGAGAAACTCGTAGATCGGTAACATTCCGCGACATAATACGCGGATCTCTTCTCGTATATGGCCGTCCTAGAGTAGCAACCGGGACACCCAGTAGAAGAGCACACAAAGTCCGTTAGCATCCTTCAGGTACGCTTCTTCGCTTGGCCTTCTAAGGAACATCACATCACGCTTGAGCGAACGTTTTGCAATCGCGTTTGCAGCCGCTATCGTACCGGCACGCAACGTACATTACAGCGGACACGACTTTGTTTTTATATTCATTAAATATTTATACGTTCCCTAATTTCTTTTCTACAGTTGAAAGGATCATATCTGCTGAGATAGAATTTTGCTGGTATCTCGATCAAATATTATAAATATTTAAAGATTTAAATTGATTCGTTGACCGTAATATTTGAAGCTAAAATTCAAATTCACTTCTTTAATATAATTACTTACAAAAATATATTACATTTATTTTATGATACAACTTTGATGATATTTTTCTGAATTTTATTCTCTTTGCTGGATTGTCATAATTTCAGTACATATAAATCGACGAATAAAATGAGTAAATCTTATTTATAGAATTACAATTTTTGTATATCTATTAAAGTGCTTCAATGTTTTATTAATTTAATTAAAGAAAATGTCCAATTGTTATAATTTTTGTTATGGCAAATGATCCAAACGAATATTTTTTTTTTGCTTAAAACCGGTTATTCCACTTAGGATGTAATTAACTGCCGTACGCACCAGTCTTTGAAATATTAGCCGGATTATCTTGCGTATAAAAGCAGTGATCTATAATAATTGCATTCGTGTATAACATTATTGCGGATGATATTCATTGGACTAACTAACTTTGTCGTTAACTCCTTAACTAACTTTGTTTCGTAAGTATTCTTTAGATCGTGTCTGCAATTTACAATGTAGTTATTAAATACAGCGTACTTGTCCACATAAATTGTTCGAATATTCAGTTATACCGGTAATTCGATAACCTTAACATATATCTGTATGATTCATCGTGTATAATTTGGTAAAATTTTCTTCTGAATACTTAAAGATTTACAAGCATCCGTGAAATGTGAAAAATAAAATTCAATTTCAATTTCTTATATTTTTGAATAAAACATGTTAGAATACAACACCGAATATTTTATGATGACATAATTTTAAAATATTGCGGAACCAGTCTGTATATCAGAAAATAAATCGGCTTTACGTTTGGCTTTAACGGTTTGACTGTTAATATATCTGTCAACACATTAGTTAAATATGACATAATAATGAAAACGGTTTGCTCTTTAATCTTTGGTTACCTCATTAAAGTACAGAATATTTTTATCTTGTTAAAGTATGTAAAAATTTAATATACTCAAAACACTCTTCTATCTGAAGTTTGTATTGGTTTATTTCGCGTTTGAATGAATCCCAGAATGGTCCACACACCTTTCAGCACTTGCCACTACATCTTTTCCCCACAAATTAGACTAATTAATTTCCGTATGAATAAACTTCCTGCCCCCTTTGCCTCCAAGACAAGACTTCATTGGATGACTTTGATTACGATGGTGAAATCTCCATCACGAACAGGCGTGAAAGGGTTTCCCCGGTGAAATTTAAGATGCCTGACCTCGTTTGACCTTGACCGAGCTCTATTCCTGCAAAATGGCAGCAATACTACTATCAATGTCCTGTATTATCTCTTATGATCGGTAATACTTTCGAATTCGCGAATTTATGTTGTGTTTATGAGTCACTTGTTTTGAAAGTGGTTTTAATAAAGATTCGAAAATCTTGCTGAAATCGGTTTTATAGCTGCATCATCTTAAAATTTACAACGTACTTTTAAAATTAAATTTATGTCACCTATGGCACAATAAGAAAATTGTATAAAAGTCCCATGTAATTGTTTCATAGAGAATTTGTATATATATTCCCCCCCTCCCCCCCAATTAAAATATACGCGCGCGTAATTTACACATATTATAAATCTTCACGTTTAAACATAAAAATGAACATAAGCATTTAAACATATTAATTGAAAATTACTGTTTAAATGTCAAGGATTTCTCTATATACCTATAAGAAATCTACAAATACTTTAGAGTAGCAAATTGATTTAAAAGATGTCATAAAATATTATTGAAAAATTATAGTTGTTAGTAGACAAGTCGTATGTTTTTACCAAACTATTATACTATTTGTTTTAGAAAATATGTTGTCTTTAGGTTCTCAGGTGTAACGAATAATTATGTGTAATTTAATTTTATGTTAATTCACGATATATCTGCTTTACGAAGTTTGAATTATTCGTGTCGATTACCTACATATAGAAACAATAGACGCACTTAACGACTTCAAGAAGCTCGTAATATAATAGATGGACTTACGACAGACGAAGATGTGTGGTAAACAATGGGCAATAAAAACAACATCGTTTACTACTTGCGGTAATATCGATTATCTATTTAATTAATGCGCGATATCGTATATGCGACACCGAATGATTTATCGAGAGGTTAATCGAAGATACGCTTATATTTATGTGTACGATGAAACACGGCCTCTATGGAGACGACGACGTATAAAAAAGCATAATTTTTTTTTACAGACGACAGCAATAAACTGAAAGACGAGAAAGTCAGCTGCAACTTTGTAGTAAACTTTGATCGGTTTGACCAAGCGTATTTAGGATGATTCATGTAAATTGATCCCTCGCTGACGTTACAGGCATTAATAAAGTTCATGGGTGGGCGGGAAGTAGTTCCGGTGATGACTGCGACTAAATATAGAATATGCAGTGGAAAGAGTTTGGTTGCATCAGTTGCAATTCTGATAGAAAATGGACAAATCAGAATTTTCGGGTTGAATCCATTATAATTCTAATAGAGATAACCAAAATTCTGATTGACATTATCAGAATCTTCTGGTTCGTTTATTTTCAATCAGAAATTTTTCTCAATTCATTATAGTATAAAATATACTACGATTTATTACGTTTATATTTCATAAGATTGATAAAAAAAATATTTTTTTCAGAAAGAAACTTTATTATTCTTTCTTGAAAAGATATATTTTATTATTATTTATTATCTGTTGTATGTGTTACCACAACAATTGTTTATATTTGTTAATAATTCAAATCGGTGTCAGTATCAATTAAGAGAAAAGGTAATTTTTTTTTAAATATAGAAGACTTCGCGTCTCCTGATGTTATTCAATTTTCGGACTTGATTTAATATCTTCGGTCAAATTAATTTAATTAAATTAAAGAGTGAAACGATATTTGTGGTAGAATGGACGATTTTTTAAATAATTATCGAGGATTAAAAGTTAAACGCTTTAAGAGACTAGAGTATGACCGACCATGAACCGGATCAGAGGTCGAGGGAGGAAATGAGCTCGTTGAGCGTTAGGGTGAGCAGTAAAATCGAAAGGAAGTACGCGCATGAGAACGATTACACTATGCAGTAAGTTTCTGATCATTTTCAATTAGACACACCCCGACTTCGTATGCTTGCGACTTGAAGTAATCAGGTAATCTGGGAGAGTTCATTTAACAAGCCTCACAACATGGTAACCTTCTTTTGTTGAGAATACTTTCTGCAGTTAACATGATTGTAACAATTTAGATCGATAGAGCATGATTGTGAGCAAGTTATATTTTTTGGATCTCTTGAATGATTATATTGGGAGGGGATCTGAATAGCCGCCTGAGAACTGGAATATCAACATATCGCACTTCTAAGTATTGCATTTAAGCCATCTATAAATAGAAAAATTTTAAGTATATGGACATTGAGAATTGTATACGTTAGTTTTATCCTCGGTTGTATCTTTATTATTTTTAGTATTTTAATATCAAATCTATTGTACAGTTATGAATCAATTTAAGGTCTACATATTATGTGTGTCTTTCATAAATAGGTATATTTATTATCTAATTAATTTTGCAGTTAACTGTTAAAACCCGTTAATTACCTAGTTTCTTTGCAATTTTATAAAGTTCGTTCTAAAATTATAAAATATGTATTAATACCATTTATGTATAATTTAGTTGTGGAACTTCTGTAACATTCTATTGTGTATAACTTGAAACTATCGTCTTGATTGCGATCGGTGTTTCTTTTTTTAATCTTCCGCAATGTCTAGTTAAAAACAATGACTATAGTGGAAATCTTGGTATTCTTGGAAATCTTGCAATATATCTTCACAACGAATTAAGATACATTTATGTTAGTTAACGCGTTTTAATGCCAATGAATTCATACTTCCTGTGGTTTTTACGGTTATATTGCAAATATTATTTCGTGTCTCGAAGATGATAGGATGTTTACGCGTCGATCCGCTCGCTGCACGTGCAAGCGTAATGCGTGCGTATAAAAGGCGTGCTCCTGCGTAGAGTGCGTTCACATGCGACCGTCAGGCGACAACCGATGGTCTATCCTCGTAGGTTCAAGGTCCACCTGCGGGAGTGATACTTCACTGCGGCCGGAATAATGGAAAGAACCATCCTGGGAGTTTCTCATGGAGTCAGGGACCGCGTCCCCAGGTTCATTGCCGCAACTTCCCTCCTTTATTAATGCATTCTTCCGATGTCTCTTTAACCGGCATCTCGTTCTCTTGCGGTCACTTTATCAACTGCGTTGCTCACAAAACTGGTCCCGATCTCACGACAAGTTCGTGGTTGGTTGCTTACGTATTACGCATTTTTTTTTTACTAAAATTTTAATCGAAGAAATAGTTAAAATTATTTACTTAACGAGCGAATAAATAATTTATCGCGAGCGGTTTCAAAGAATTTAAGTCAACCACGTGAAATTAAAAAAAAAAGATTTATTATATTGGAAAATAATTACGTTACTCTATGCAATATCCAATCATTTTTAGTAGATTGACGGATAAAAATTGTGTTGTACCTCAATATAACATAAGCTAGTAATGTGTCAAAATACAGGATGTGTGTATCTGTACCTTTAGTTAATATTTCCGGAACTACTTCCGGGCCAACGTATCTATACTTTTAGAATTACCTTCATTAGTTTATCGACCTTGCCGTAAATCGAGTATTTTGTTCGAATTGAACGTAACTTTTCTATAAAACTCGGTTCTTCCCTGCAATACGAGCATAAATATGGTAAATATGTATATGAGTAATGTAACGTCACCGTTCGCTGTTTCTCGATAGCAAGCGAATAATACATTTCAATCTGTGCCGAGACGAAGAGCATTGTTGCCACCGAGACTAATTACTACCACGCGCGATCGACAGCTTACTTATAAGTCGTTCCGCATTAACGTTAATACTAACTTGTCAGATTTAATCCGCCCATTTGCCTGGACATAATACGAGATTATACGCTAGACATTGAGTTCGCAGTTTTTCTCACAATACTTTATCCGCAGGAATTACGTGCGTAATGAATCCGACGCATTAATCTGCAGTTAGTAGTCTGGCGGGAATATAGCACGTTGCATTTTTCTCGCTTCGCAATCAATCACGAACAATTACTAATCTGAAATCTACTGATCTACGTGCAGATAGAAAGTTTACGCCTAAGTCAATGAATCTTTTTCCTTGTATTCAAGTCAACACAATTGTTGAGTGAGCACAACAGGTACAATATATATGTTAATATGATTATTAATATTTTACTTTGCTATAAATAGCAAAATGAAGCAAAAGTCAAGCATGGAAATTAATAGACAGAAATAATACAGGGATCTATAATACAATCAAATGGGAAATAATTCCTTGTACGAAAATAAATCGAAAGTGTAGAATAAGCTTTTTTTTTATTCAAAGCTTTGTTTCCGACAAAATTAAATTTTATTGAGAAGTAATACAAAAAATTATTTCTGAAGAAGAGAGAGGGGAGAGAGAGAGAGAGTGAAAAATAGGAAGATATTAGTCAGAATCCATGAATGTATAACTTGACGAGCACAACTTTGCTTGTGGCAGCAGGGATTTCCAGCAATTTTTCTCTTAATAAAATGAGTAAAATTTAATTATTTATCACATTTTCTTTAATCTTGCTACTCGTAAAGTCATATGGACGTTACGTAAACACTGTAACATTTATACAGTTTCTTTTCACAAAGCGCATCTACATTAAGTGCACGCATATTCTCTCAACACGATGTTTAAACTTAATTTTCTCGAAAATAAAGCCACAAACGAAAAAAATTCTGTACTTTCGACTTATTTTTGTACAAGAAATCATCCTCCCTCTCCCCTTATCTGGTCGTATTATAGGTTTATCCCTAACCTGTATATTAAATATAGAGAGTTTACGAAAACGAAATTACATGTTTCGGTTCAATTTTAAGAGTCATCCTTGGATCGCAGAAACAGCAAAAGACTGGGATACAAAGAAAAGCAAGACGTTTTTTTGTAACCCGGTCTTTTTCTGCGATCTGAGGATGGTTTAAAATTTAGCCGAAACATGTAATTTCGTTTTTGTAAACTCTACATTTAATATCATTTCTGTCCATTAATTTCCCTTCTTGACTCTTATATGTCCTTTTTTATTTTTTTTTATCATAAAAGAATTTATCACAAGAATTCTTATTATTTTTATTTAATTCACTATGTAATTCAATGTTGTGAATTTATCAATGATGGCTTAACAAGATGAGCTAAAACAATCAAACAGAATAAAACGATGTCTCATCTGAAGTGTTGTGCACTTTCTCTCGATATACATATGTTTTGATGAACATTCGAAAGTTCATCAAATTATTCTTACAATTAGCCTCTTAGAGACGATCATTAAAATATTTGAATAATCAAAACAAAACAAAATTCTCTATAATCCAATCGATAGCTTTGTGTGAATAAAATTGCGTTATCTACTCACATGAATTTATAGTTTTAATTGAGTTTTTTTTTATATTTAAAATTTTCCAATGTCTTACTGTTCAAAATCTTGTCATTCGATCGGAGATTTCTGTATTCCGGAGAAAGTGACTTCTGAGACATTTTATGTGAATATTATCTGGAACTTCCGCAAATTACAGATTTTGTCAAAGTACGTATCGAGCAAGGAAATAATAGACTTCCGACATGGAATCGCTACATATTTGTTCGCTTATCTCGTTTCACCGACATATGGCATCGGCACGCCATGTTTTATATTCAAATACAGATATTATGTTGCTCGGCCTCGATCGTTGCTCGTCCGTAATGCGGCTGCGTCTTATGATCTGTGACCGCATTTTTCTCTGGATTAACGAACGTTCAACCTAAATCGTCGTGCGACACGATGGAGAGGCAGATTACCACAAAAAAATCACTTTCGAAAATTGTCGATCGTCGTGCGATCCTCCGGCGGCGATCGCCGGAAGTAGACCGGAAATTGATCGTCTGCCGATGTAAGGCCATTCGATTTCACACGAGAATCTTCGCCGTGTGAACGTGGAATTTACCGAAAGTTTCTCGCAAGTATATTATTATATATCATCACAGAAACACATAAAATACTGAAAGTGATTAAGATACACCTATTAATATTAATGTAATATACATAACAACGTGTGACGTAGACATATTTTCTCTTTAAAGTTTTTAGAATAAATGTCATTCTAAAGAGTGAAATCTTACCCTTAAAAATTAAAAATTAAGCTACTCTTTTTCGAGACTCGCTCAATTTTCACTCTTCAGAGTAAGATTCCATTCCAAAGAATTTAGAGAGCTGACATACTATCCCGAAAACGATTATCATTTTTTTTTTTTCAAAACTACACAAATAATTTTTTATTTAAAAATCAAATATCTGCATTTAAAAAAATTTTTGCATTTTCTAGAAGATTAATGGTTCTCTAATAATGTATTTTTTATTAAATATACTTGTGTTCTTTTAATTATCTCTAGTTTAAAAGTATTATTTTATATTTGTAATACTTTGAAGATAGCACTTCATGCAAACAAGAATAAATGTGACGTTTCTCGAAGGAACGAAACACATGTCCGCGAATGACAAATGTCAGGTAATTCTAAAGTACGCGATAAAGTGTGGCGTTTCTTTCGTATATCCTGTTTCGTGAAGGAATTCACTCGACCGAAGAGAGGTAGCTCGAGAGCAGGCCCTCCCTCGAAGGACAGCTCGATGCGAACCGAGTGTTTATCCATATTACCTTGTATCACTCACGTTTCCCTCTTTTCTTCGACTCGGCAGGATGTCCCATTCATGAGAGTCTTGAAAGGCGGTAATCGTAATGACCGACTGACGTCTCGCGTGAATGTAACCGTCGCGGTCGTCACGGCACGTTCGAAAGCACGATCGAATCGTCTGCAGTTAACATCTCCATTGTTAACAAAAGGAGAAAAATAACGCAACAGGACATAAGTCCCCTTCCCCCCCCCTCTCCCCTCCTCTTACAAGATCACTTCGGGAATAATTTGCAATTGTACGCCGAGAAAACATCACGCAGACTATAATTTGCAACGAAAATACTTTTTCGAATATTTTTTTTTCGGACTGTGATGACACATTTTATGCTCCGTTGGAAAACGAGTTTTTCCTTTCTTCTCTTTTCGGTATAGAAAAATAAATAAGATGCAGGAGATGCGGATCGTGTGCTTGGACGTCTTCCTTCACAGTCTTTACTTCTAAGAAGCGAAGGAAAAATATTCCCAGTATCTATCTATGTGAATTTATTCACATTATTCAACTTGCCATAAGCCTGATGAAAAAGTAAAAAATAATACAAGCATTTTTTTGCACATACGATATCATGGCCGAATGATTGTCTAATCAAATAAATTTGTTCATTTAAAATTATCTCGTACAGAGATTTTTTTGTCTTGTTCTATTTTCTTTTAAAAAATCAATAAGGATTTAAAAGAGAGACTATCATATTAAAGAGAGACTATATTTTCATTAGATTCGTGAAGACTTTTATTACCGAGTGAATGATATTTAATAAATTTAAATTGTTAAAAATTTCCGGTTACAACGTGTAAATATGTATCGATCATTTTAATCGATGATTTTATCATAAAAATTTTACATAAATTTTAAATATATTTTAATATCCTTTATCATCTATATAATCTTTATTTTATACTTACCCCTAATTATATTATTAAAAAATTTATTGTGCGTCCTATTATCACTTTGATTTGTTTAAATATGTGACTGACCGAAATCAATATTTATAAATATGCATCACGTGATTACGAAACATATAAGGACAGATTATATTTATCGGAGATACATTTTCCGAGAGAAAAGATTAGTGATTACATTATTTCGCAGAATTGCTAGAGCATATTTGATTTAGGACACGAATAATAAACAGTCTTTATGTTGACAACTTTTGCATAAAATTTTAAATGAAATCTTCCAAAAAATGAAATAAAATCTAATGGCGGATATCGTCGTTTAATTTCCATGAGCGAAAGCTTGAGGAAGCTGTTTGATAAATACACGCAAACTATAAATTACTGTTAGTCTCGTGTACGTTAACTTTAAATGTGGGTTAGGAAAAGGTGCATTTTTTCAAGCAAACCCTCTGCATATTTTCACGCGGGAACAACTTTCCTAAATCGCCGCGGGAGTTTCTCGAGTCATAGAAGATTGCGTATTTGCATGTGCGCTTATTTACATATGCGCTCGAATCCAACATGAACACACGTCCTATATAATCTACTAAAATCTTAGGATTTTGCATTCGTAAACGGGAGGAATTTACACATGTGACCCACGAAAAAGTCGATTTCAAACAACATTAATAATTCTATTTACAGTGGCACCAAAAATCAAAATAACGAGTTTATCGTACTTCATTAAATTCTCTTTAAATTGGGAATTAAACAAGAAAGAAAATTATTATGTATACAAATTTCTTTTCGTCGGAGTAATAGCCTAAAATCCCGTATTGATTGCAAGTCTTAATCGCAAGTGAAGTTTTTAATAAATTATCCGTATTTAGACAGATTTTAATTTAAATACGGAGATATAAAATTAAATATTAATGTGTTAGTAAATAATATTTTAAAGTAAAGTTTAATACCTCATATTTAATTAATTATTAATGAAATGACATTGTTAATCACTTCAAAATTATTCATATATTTATGAAGAATAGTACATGGTATTGAAATGATTACGTTTTATTATATCATGTGTAAAGAATAATTTCATAAAATTTTCAAATTTTTAAATAAATGTATAAAAAATATGTATCATAAAATATATTTGAGACAACTGCATGTCTCGTCTGCCTTTCTTAAGTTATGTGACGGTTCTTATACATAATGTTCTTTTCGAAACTCATCGTGATGTTCTACTATCATTATTTTTTTGTTATAGGTTGGTGATGGTGGCATTATAATGCTCGATGCTACTTTAGATGCCTCTACGACCGACGATGCTGAGTGGGAAATCTCTGGGGGTCCACCGTCGCCCTGCGACGTGTCGTTTCTCAACGACAATGTTCTCATCAATGGGCGCAGCAACCTCTCGAGGACGCCACGAAATCATAAGGTGAGTGAACCTACGCCTTGATTATCTAGTTTTTCCAAGCGACGCTTTGTTCGAAATAGGTTTCAAAGCGAGAAAAAGTTGCATCATAATTTAAGTCAATATTTAACCATAATATTACTCACGTAATTATATTTTTTATTTTTAATTGTATTAATTTTTATAGCAAATAATTCTAATAATTAACATGTCTCTTAAAAAGAATATCATTTAAGAAAATCATAACAGTTTATTGAAAATAAAGACATATAACATTCTACAATAAGTTCATCTCATGAAATTTAATAGTACGGACATACACATCTTTAAAAAACATCGGAAATGAAAGTTCGAGTAAATTATGAGAATGTTCAATCTTGACATCTTTATCATATATATGCAAATAGTAATTCAGTGACAATCCGGTTTTGAAATTTTTTACCTTACACTTCAATGAAGAAGTTAAGAGTAAGACATCACAGTAGAGATTAGCAGAATATCAAATAAGAAATCATGTCACGACCATAAATAACTTCGAAGTCATTTAAAAACCCGGTTATCTATTTAAATCGTCGTGTCGATACAAAAAGTCTTATCAGGGTCTTTTAATTTGATTACCGATTAGGCATGGCGTTACGTCTATCTAATCTAATCAGCTGCACCGCTATTATTCACAGGATCGTGACCCGGCTACCTTACTAAATCAAAAAGCGCATAGCGTAATATTACTTTCAAGATCGCTCGCGTGGCGTGAGAAAATCTGCCTCGTGAACCATTCGTGAGATCGGACGCACAATGTGCCTGCGTCCAACTCCCACATGGTCCGAGGAAATTTTTTCCCCTCAATGGGAGGAAAGAGAGAGGCGTCTAATCCATGCCATCACGTAATATATTTTTGGCGTGATGACAAACGTCGGTTTCACGCCTCTCGGCGCCAGAAACACCGAGTTTGTTCCGCTTACATGCGGCCTACTGACGGAAACGTTCTTCGCCCGTGGATCGTAAGAGAAAAGATGGTGTATCTCGTGGAAAAATTTATTGGTATCATTCTACATTTATATGTTGATCAAATTAATGAGACTTCTGATTCTGATTATTCAAAATAAACAATCGAAAAGGGAAAGAGTTAGTTAAAAGTATCAGAACGGTAATATAATTGTATAACATAAAAGTTAGTCACGTGCTTTGTATGGCCCTATTAACATGAAAAAGTCTCGACACCGTTCCTGCACACTTGGAATTCCCAGGATTGTCTTGTTTTAGAAATATCATCCAATCTTAGTATGTGCCTACATACATTTAATTAGACATTGCACGTTCTTTGCGTAATTCAATATCTGTTAGTTCCGGTTATCATCTAACGGAGCTTATATTTTATTTGAAATGTAATAAGACACGAATTTTTTGCTCGGTATTTTTTTTCTTAGGCATTAAAGTCTGGATATCTATATCTTAAGATTATGTGCGGCGTATAATTTATTATATCAGGGCTAAAATATCAAACATATGCATCGTGTCGAACTACGTCGTGATAGGAAATTAAGATCTTTTCGCGCAGCGTAATTTCGATGTAATCTATTACCGATCGACGGCAGCCAGATAAGCGAACAAAGCGTCGTTTATAAAAGATGTAAGATACCTACGTAATGTACGGGAAATGGTTGAACTGCAATAATGCACGATGCATACATGTAATATAGACCCTTGTACCGATAACATATCGCTGGATTTAGCATCATGTTCCGCAGAACTCAAATGTATAAATATTGATATTGATACCGAGAGTGCAACGATATGTATATTTCATGTAGCTACCATATATCATCCCGGACAAGGTAATATACACGATACGATTTTAAGCGGAAATATTAGCGTGAAACGGTGAATTCATAAAACAAATTCACAGAACTAAAACGGGTTTGAATGTCAATGTCAATTAGCTACATAGCTAAATTAACTGGTGGAAAGAAAATAAATATATTGGTGTACACGTATAATTAAATTGTAACGAGATATCTTAATTATTAACGATCTTTTCTAAAGTTATATTCAAATATGTCTACAAAATGATAATTAATATTTATATTATGTCGTAGTATTTTATTAATTTTTTTGATACTGCTTTTTTTGCTGGCATTAAATTTTTTGCTGCGATTATAGTATATTTTTTTCCAAGAGATGCGATTATATATCTTTCATATATCTTTTATTAGAAATATTAATCTGTTAATATTTATAATAACATAATGTTAAATCTATTATTTTATTTTCAACGTCTTTTCTTGTTTTAGTTTTAAAATAAAGCAATTCTTACACACTCAGGATTGCTTGTAACAATTGGCAATTGTTGTATCTTAATCTACATGATCTAAGACAATTGTCTACTATTCTATTATTTTAACATTGATTCGAATATCACAATATAACTTTTGTAACATACATTACCAAGAACTGTAATTACGTCTTCAATGAATACATTTCGCGGGCATCTAATCTAAATCTCTAATAATCGACCTTAATTAGGTCTAGCAATTTTTGCGGAATTTTCAATAAGTTTGTATTAAATCATGAACGATGCAATCATTTTCATCTATAACCATCAGACTTCAGTTTAACTTCATTTGCGGCTTTCTCACGCGATCGCGCGTTGACGTGACGTCGCGATGGGAGGCATTTTGTTACCAACACCGATAAAATACCAATTTGTAAGTAAAAGTATCGTGTCCGCGGGCCCCAGCAATGATTTTCGAGCGCCTCGTCGACCAAGTTAATCTACCGTGCATCATGGGAAAAACGTCGACGAACAATTCCGCCGGATATAACTCCTTATTGATGCAGCAAATGCAAAAAAATAAGTCATAAAAAACCCATCACAAGAAGAAGTATCTCGAGAAAAATTAATATCTTCAGGAATCATCATCCACACTTAGCTGATGTAATCAGTATTATTTCCTGTAAAATAATATCTTTCTTTTAAAAGAACCTTTCTTTGACCGCGTTTTTGCTTAACCAATTTATAATTGAGATTTCCTTAATAAACGTTGCGCGGTTTTCTCATAAATCTTTTATTTTTTACATTAAATATCAAATGACAATTCAAATTGCAGGTCTTTTAAGCCTGAAATTATTCGTACATAGAATAGGATCTCGCTATTCATGTTTCTAAAATTTAACTCTCTTCAATTTCACGTTTTTAATCTATTGTACGTTAAATGCGGATGCGTGTCACAGCATTCCTATTTAAGGAGAAATCTACGACATTGACCGAGGAATTCATACATAAAGGCAACGCCGACAGCTTTGGAGCACTCTGTTTTATATTGCCCATTGTGCTTTCTTACGCGATCTCGCTATTCGTCTCGGGAGAGTTGATATTTCCTGGATCGCACGACGGACGCTGCGTCATGTTCTCTCTGGATTTATTTCAGTGTTCGTACACCGTGTCGGATTGATGGAAACGCTGGAATAACCGATCGCGCGTTATGCGCGACGCGGAATTCCTTTCCGTGAGTTATCGGCGGAATGAGTCCCACATAGGAAATCAACGGGCATTGCTCCTGAATCAACGATCCAGGCAAGAATTTAGTCGCGCGTTCGTCGTGCATCAAGGAAGATGAAAAATTTGAGAGTTACGCGAGAAAAATCGAGATTAACAAGGGAAATTTCATTTGACTTCAAACGCATAATTAGAATTCTACTTTTAAAAATCTTTATGTTGGCATTTAATTAACATTTAACCTACCGAAGGAATGTTTAACAACATCGTGAAATTAATATCGCTTCTTTTATTCTTGAATATTAGAAACGTTTATAAAATATTTGTGATTAATTTTTTTTAATAAACAGATTGAATATGTGGTAAAGTAAATATATTGCAATTGGAATATTTGACAGATGAAATCGTCTATGTTGTTGATTTATGAATTTTAAGAATAACGTTTCGAAAATTCCCTAAAAAATATAAATAGTTAAATACACACTTCAAAAATAAAATAAACATTTTGATTAAAGATGTAATTTGAGATGTACATTTGAGATATAATTGAAATGTAGTTCCAACACATTTTTCTTAAAAGCATATCTAAAGAATTACTTGCACATATTTGCTATCGTCTCCGCATATCTTGCGCTCTCGCAGCAGGAAACTCGTTTCTCTTACTTTTGCATTACGTCTTAATTTTATTGTACTTTAGTTGCGATACGATTTAATACCGTTGATGCTTTCGAGAGAGATTAGCGCTTATTTTGCATCTCCAAGTCTAACACAGAAACTCATATAACAGTATTGAAAAATATATTCGATAAATAGCTAGTATTTTATATGTAGATATTTCCACAATCTTGAGTTCACAAAGTGATGATACTTTCTTATATTTATCGATACTTATATCAATAGTTACATCTTATTTATGTAACTGTTACAACTTCCGATGAATGGAAAATTTGATTACAATTTTATTTCGTCAAAATGGAGAAGACACAAAATTATAAAAGTACAAAAAGATGAATTCAAACCTTTTTGCACGCATGTATTTTATTTGCTCTTTGAATTATGTTTTTCTGAAAAACATAAAAGAACGTCGTTAAAGTCGAACTTCGAGATTTTCTTCTCTCTTTCTCCAGTTTGTCGCGGTATGTCGAGACAATGTGAGCTTTACGATTCGCTCTGTATTGCAGTTCATTCTGTGCGTTTCGCAGTTTCACTTCGCCAACAAATTCAATTTGATGGCTGATACTTGTCTCGCGCCGCCGAGTAATAAACCTGCTTTGCGCGTAAGGCTGCGCTGGAAAATCCGGGACAAAGAGAGCGGCCCTACAAGACCGATTGACTTAAGGAAGAAGTTCTTGTGTACAGTCAGTGGCACAAGAACATTGTCAGTAATTCTCTGATGAAAGGAACAGAGTATGTTCAAAATTAAAAAGTATGTTATATTTTAAAAGATATAAAAAATTAAAGTTATATTTTAAAGTACATTATATGTGCACTAAAATACATTTACTTAATATGGCGTCCATTCGTTATTATTTATTATAGCTTAACCAAACGTAGAGACATGATATCCGCGAGATTTTCGGTCGGGTTTATTCGGTCAGGTTTATTTGAGCGAAGACTTCGAAACGATTCGAATGTACTGAAATAGTTGCTTCAAAGTAAATATTCATTTTTTTCGAAGTTCTATCTACATGATTGATTAGACATTTTTTTCAGTCGGATTTGCGGAGATTGAGAGGGCCAATCCATCGTGATAATATTATTTTCTTATTTCTACTGTGCACAAGTTGCTTCGATGTTTCGAATCGTTGTCTACTTGCAATATCCAGTTTTGATTATTTCGATCGTAACCACACTGATTTTTTCATATATTTGCAACATTCGTTTGGCATTGAGATTTCTAATAAAGATATGCAAACACCGAAATCTTATTTACAAAAACAATTGCAAACATGAATTTTTAGAGGGTTCCTAACCGCGTTAGACGAAGAGTTATCCGCGTGAGATCACGCATGAGAATTATGAATTCATGTTCAAAAGGAAGATTTTTCAGAAAAGATAATATTGTAAAAATCATGCATATTTTTCTTTGCCCATTGTAATTTCTTTTTTCTATGCTTAACTTTTAGAAGAGGTTTCAACTTTGTGCGTCTTTACAGTCGGAAGTTTCTAAATGACGTTTATAATAATTATATACGCGCAGGCTAACATTTACTTCTTGTCAAAACTTTTTGTGCTTGACGCATATATATAATTAAATGTTCCATAAACAGTTTATGTCCGTTTCTATCAGTGTAGATTAACTTTAATCTTGGTTTAACTTACTTTTTATCTTTTTCTAGTTCTAAGAATTAGAAAATGATAAAGAGTAAATTAAATCGAGATTATAAAGTTAATCTAAATATGTACAAATGGACATTAATAATCCAATTGTCCTCTTTTTTCGCAGTGAAACGCTTCTTATTCCTCTCAGGAAACTCATTGGCATTGCTTCTCTTTATATCTGTTTACCCACTTTCCTTATAAAGTCCTTTGATTTTTTTCATGTAACAGCAGCTGCTGAGAACGTCATTCTTAGTTCTCTTAAGTACACAAAAACGCAGTCTCGCATCTAGCTACATTGTAACGACTAGCGTTACAATGTTATACTCATTTTTTCTCAAAAGTGATTACTACGAAACAATAGTGAGTATTATGAAATACGTAATACTAAAATATAACGTACAATGTATCTTACAGTCATCTCTTTTAACCCTTTACAGTCCGCTGACGCCACAGTGCCTTTACATAAAAACATCAGTCTTATTAACAAACACATACAACTGTTAGTTAATTGTTAAAGATAAAAACTAAAAAAACAAAACCAAGCACTTTAAAAAGTGCTTTTTATGTTGGCACGTATTTACAGTAAAAAAATACGCGGCTCAGGCCGGTGTGAAATTGGCACCCCATTTTGAAAAAATTGACATTTTATACACAGTTCCGTTTGCACCCACAATAGTTCTACAGTTCCTGCTAAGTTTTAACAATAGTTCCGCTGATTTAGCTAAAAAAAAAAAAATTTTATAAATGGGGTGCCAACTTCGCGTGGCACCCCAAATATCGCAAAAATTAATTTTTATCACGAAATTCTAAAGTTCTCGAAGAGTTCTACAGTTCCTGATAGGTTTCAGCGACAGTTCCGGCCTCTAAGTATTTTTAAACAATTTTTTAAAGTGAGAGCCAGCACCCCAGCGCAAGAATAAAGTACCACGTAACAGTCAGTTCCCGCGGACTTTTTGCTATTTTCCTACAGCTCTACAATAGTTCTAACGCTTTCTGTAGGTTTTGCACAGAGTTCTGGCCTCTACGTATTTTTAAACAATTTTTTAATGTCAGAGCTGGAACCCCACTACAAGAGTAAAGTACCACATAACAGTTCCAGTCGACTTTTTGCTATTTTCCTATTGTTTTGCAATAATTCCAACGCTTTCTAGAGGTTTTTTATCAAGGTTCCTATTTTTAAACCAGTCACTGGTATGCGAAAACTATCAAGGACTGCCATAAAACGATAGGGACTTGATAGTTTTGGTGCAGTAGTAAGTATAATTCATACATAGACTACGAAGTATTAAACAATACGAACTACTGGTTCATTCTTGTGACATTTCCCTTTCGCATAATGCTGACACTCTTGTGCCATTGATTGTACGTGAGAAACTTTCGGAAACGAGGACTTGTAATAATGAGACACGCGAATGAGCAATCTTGAATTTTATGTTAAATTCGTTATGCAAGACCTTATGCTAGGGTAATGCACAGCTCGACGTCGCTTAGCTTTTCTCTCACGCTATCGAGACCCGTGAAAAAAAAATGCTTTCGTTTATTATCCACGTTCTTAAGTACTTTACGAAGCACCTCTCAAGAGTGTCAGACCTGCTTCGATGTCTCTCCTGTGAAACTACGATAATAACAGGTTGTTCGTGCAAAGGCGACGGTACTATCTGCATAATGGATTTGTAAATTATTGTATCGACATAACCGGGGTGTGAGTCAACATCGTTTTGTGTGTTTTACGTTTCGCAAAAATGCAAATGAGCAAATGGAATACTTCATTACTTTGCATTATGTATTATGCATCGTGGGGAATTGACAGTTGATGGTTTCTGCCATCAAAAGCAGGTGGCAGACAGTACAAAAAATTATGCTACGTAAGAGAGCGAAGTCTTTTTTTTTTTTTACTTGTCCTAATTCTCACGCAATCACGAAATAGGAAGAAAATTATCTTGAAAATTCCTATTACGATTTATCTCGACACTGTTATTTCTTGCTGTCAAAATGCCACGTATTTATATTCGTTGTACATACATTTCGCGTATTTACGTTCGGTTGTTTCAGCGCTTGCAGAAACATCGAATTATATTCGTCGTAAGTGAACGGTGAATAAATTGAAAATTACTTAACTTGACACAATGTCAACAAAGTGTCTCTCGTTCACTTAACGAACACGCAGACGATTATTCTCTTCCGTCTCACGCACCGTCAACGACCGCACCGTTGTCTTTCTTCATGTAAACGTGCCACCTAGCACAACTACCTACCCACATCCGAGGCTTAGACATACGCTAGACAATAGTAGTTGGGATCACAGTAATAAAAGGTTCGCGACGCGTAATTTACGCGCGACTTCACACCCGTGCGCGACAACCACGCGACGCGACGCACGCAACAAGCACGCTCGTGTCTGCTAATTACGGAAGATAGAACGGTATGTGGGTACGCGGGCATTATGCAATGTATTACGCGTGCATTCGATGAATACGATTGCACCGCGTGTCTCGGTTTCACATATATTATCCGTTTATTAGATAACATTAAACGATGTAAGATTTAAAAGTTTCAGCTTACCGTACACTGAGAGAAATATGCATTAATTGAAATTCTTGTTGACGAAATATATGTATTGGTTAACTGAGAAAATTCCTTTAAAAATCTTTCTGTATTTTATTTAAAATGTTGAAATCTTTTTATAAAGATTTAAACTCTTTAAAAGACACGCTATCAAGATAAGAAAAATGTTTGGAAAAAATACGGATCTTTTTATATATAGAAATATTTTGCTTGCTGTTATAAATTTAACTTTTATTCTCAAATATATAGATTTTTCTTCTTTTTGCTCGGTAGCAAATTGGAATAAATTAAGATCCAGATATTTTTCGTATATCTTCGCAATGTATAAATTCTCACTCACTTATTTTTTTTTTATAATTTATATGATTTGAATTATCAAAAGCTTTGTCATCTATGTTAATGCTAATAACGATATTTAATTTCTGCTGTCTCTGAAGCAAATTGTAATCTTGCGTGTTATGTATTCATTAAAGTACAGTGAATACCGTTATTATCTGCTTGTTGACAAAACGCATATTTAATACATGACTATTAAATAATAACTAGATACGATGCTTGTTATAAGGTGTATATTATTGCTCGCGGATTGCGTGTTGCTCACCGACTTTTATATCAAGTGATACAGAATACTCGACCGAATGACATCCTTTGATCTCTAGTGAAACTAGTCCCTCTTTCAAAATTTGGAAAAATAAGCAGAGTTCTGGTTGAGAACCCTAAAGAGTTGTAGAGTTCTGAATCGATTTTGGAAAGAACAACAGAACTTCTCCTAAAATCGATTGAAAACTCTACAACTCGTCGGGGTATCCAGAACTCTGTTTATTTTTTCCAAATTTTGAAAATTGAGACTTCACAGAGAGATTATTCTTCGGTTAACCGCATACTCTTTTCAGTCCAAGACGTTACAATTCACCACAACTAAACGATGGGAAATTCTCGTCGGTGGGTAAAGTGTATTCCAAGAAAATCGCTATCATGGTAATTAATCAGAGATGTTTTTGCCCAAAAAAACATTGCCGGAGATTCAACGTTTTCATATGTATGGAATTGCAAGTAATAAAAACGTTGCTTTGCGTACATAATTTTACATGTTAGGATGGTGCATTAAGATGTTAATAACGTAAAAATGTGAGATGCAGTTGACATAATAACAGTGGAAGTCTTTTATCAGAATAGAATAATACGTGAAATGTGTCTATATTAATTAATAATTATACGGAAATCTAATAAACTGCGACAAATAAAAGATGATAGACATAATATTTAACATTTAAGCAGTTCTGTGCCGTATCGCCAACGTGTCTAATGTTTTGCTATTACTTTTCAACAGAGATTCAACGTGCAAAATATTTACGTGTCGCGAGTTGAATCGAGTTTGCTGGAATTTTTTGAGAGAAAAAAGTGTTCACTTTTTAAACTTCTGTGAATGTAAACGCGAACTTGTTTATAGAATATATATATACATATTATATATATGTATATATATATAATACATACTATTTTTTAATAATTGCAATTATTAATATTGTTATTATGTCTAATTACTATTATTTTTTATTTATCTAAAGGATAAATTAGGTATTATCATTTGAAGCATAAAAAATACACTTCTCTTTCACAGTTATTATTATATAGATAATAATAAGATTAATATATAATAATAAAAGAATATTTTTCTTCTCCATGTTTAAAATAATTCGTGAGAAATATATATCGTACATAGAAAATTCACACTGTTTACAGTAATAATTTCTTTTACTTTGCGATTATTAGATTTTCTATAGACCTTAGCTTAATATTTTTTTTTTATTTCGTTAATGACATTTACGTTCGTAATGCCGCGCGAATTTTAACTGAGTCAGCGAAATTCAAGCTCGTTGGGCATATATTTACAAATTGATTGTAATTGATCGTGAGTTGTTTTGAAACACTGGCGGTCTAGTTTTGTATCCTTGAAGAGAACTTAAGCTTACGTGTTTAAACAATTTTTATCGATTTTAAAATTCGCGTTACGGATTACGTTGACTGCTCCACAAAGAGCAAAGCACATCCCGTTGCGATAGATGGCTTTCTGATTTGCGAAATTAATACGTTCTCGCAACTATTGTATAAAAGCAGTATAAAAAAAAAGATACGATCTTCTAAACGCAACGGATATTTAATTTCACATACTTGGCTTTTCAATTTGAATAGAAGATTGCAATCTTGCCTTTGTGCTAAATGTCATAAGTCTTCGCGTGTTGCAATATGATCACAAATGAGCATAAAATTAGAATTATCCGTTCGAAATAAATTCTGCTGTTTTTGCTCTTCTCATTATGTATGTAAGCATTCCTGAATCGGCTTACGTTCAGAGCCTCCAAGTTTGTCCTTCATTTATGACGCGTTTATGTATTGCCATCGGCTAGGTCGTTTCGCATGCATTCAAATTAAGCGACGCGTAGACGGCGCGTAGGATGTGCGTAATCTCCCCAGCAGCGCTGCCAGTCAATAACGGGATCTATAGTAATTCACCTTGTCCGTAGCAGACATTCTAATCGCTCCTCGGTCAAGCATTTAAATTGGCGGCGATTAACATAGCGATCCATCCGCGCGCTCCTGTACGATCGAATTGAATTCGTGTCACGCAAAAACGACCGATAAAACGGCTTTATGGTTGTATTTCGTAAATCACGATTTAACGATTCGCAAAGTTGTTGCTAAAATTTTTCATCACCAAAGCAACGTGTCAGTGAATCGTGACGGGGAATTCTTTTGATTATATTTAATTACTTAAATAGCTGGCCTTAATCTTTTCTGGACTGCCTTTATGGATACATTGCTATCACGATTTGAATTTTTTTTTAAATATAATGCATCTACATGTCTTGCACTTGCTTTATAATTGCTTCGCAAAATTATTTGAGCGTTTATCAACCGTTCGTCTGTAGACGAATTATGAACTTCAATAGCCTCGTTCGACAATCAAGTATAATTATCTCTACCGCGATTTTATGATTAATGTGAATTTAATTTAAAAAAAATATAGCGCGCTTTCGTATCTCGTACTTACTTTATGTAGGATTGTTTCACAAATAATAATAATGTAATCTTACGGACTCTCCCAAATTCAACAACAAAAAACTCCAAAACCAGGGCGAATGAGAGTCAGCGTGGTAATTAATACGCAATCTTAAATCTGAGTGATGAGTCATGTTTCGTTCGAGCTGCGAGCAACGCTTTTTTAATTTGATACTTTTTAGTGAATATTAATTGTATTTATTTGATCTAATGTTGAAACGAATTCTTTCTTGGGATTATAACATCAAATCTGCTAATCTGATGGTGATTTTTCTTTGACATGAAGGGATTGATATTTTAAATTTGTTTGTTGAAGATGGTTCCAAAGTGAACTGAAACGTACTATTGTTGGAATAAAGATTCTAATTTGAATTGAAGAATTAAGATTGCGTATTAATTACCACGCTGACTCTCATTCGCCCTGGTTTTGGAGTTTATTGTTTCACAAAATTATTTGAGCGTTTTTTGACCGTTGTCTGTAGAGTTATAAACTTCAATAACCTCGTTCGTCAGTCAAGTAATTATATCGAAAGGAAACTGCAACGTCCTGTGGGAATCGTTATCTTATACTCAATATTAGATATGCGCGGCGCGATTTATAATTGCATCATAATCTATTGAACGTTATTGTCTGAAATATGAGCCGTTTATTTTGAAAGTGGCCTAAGTCCATTTTTCAATGTTTTGTTGTTGACCTTTGTAGTAGCGTGTACAACTTGAAGTTAGCTGTCATAAACATTTTTTTTTTTTAAATGGACTTAGGTCACTTTCAAAATAAACGGCTCATATATGATATCTAAAAATTCCTTTTGCGAGTTGCTTGATTTATTACTGACAGTGTGTGTGTAATAAAGATTTATTGCTATAAGATAAACATATCAGAGTATAAAAAAAGATCTAAATCTGAGATAATATAAACAGGAAAGTAAATGAGAAATCTTATGATTTATCTTTCTTTTTAATGAATAAATAACGACAATAATTTACAATCGCTATAGTCTATAACGGCATTCATTTACAATCGCTATACTCTATAACGGTACAGTAGTTTATGACTATACAATAATATAATCGAAAAGTAAAGGTGTCATATCCTTATTTTTAGGAAAATATAATTATAATTCTTGTAGATGCAGAAGTGCGTCTATAAATTCTGTGATCGGTTCATAGATTGCATTCGTCCCACTGGACAAATTTTACATTTCAAGAGCAATTTCCCAAGGTTGGTCAACTCGCTCGATCGAGTAATCGCGCGGTGCCGCGTCTAAATTGCGTCAGAAGTGCGTACACGGTGTGCGTAAGAGAACTCGCGCGCGGTTTACCCGCGTTTTATTAGGACATAACGGATGCGTCTCTGCATCCAGTTTTTGCCCCGCGGCATGACCTTTATGTGCACGTCCATTTAACACTGTCGTGGAAAACCTACGGAGAGATACATGGGGTTTCAGTACGAGGATCCTGGCAGGATACGCCGCTTAGAGACCATAAATTCTCTCTTCCTGGTGCCTTGGTTATCTATATTGCATGGCCTTCGTATTTCAGGAAGAGCGATATCGTAGCGTGGATGCTGCAAGAGTCGTGTTGTATCCTTCTGTCTCAAAGGTCACGCTGATATTTTCCTTGCACGGAATTTATGCGTAGATTCCGTACAGTTATTCGCTTACTTCATAGCATTCACTTTCCAAAACCTATATGAAAGGTGCGTGCTATGAAACATGTAACGAATGTGTTCATGTAAAATTTTATCTTACGTTATGCCTTATTTATAATTTGATGCAGATTAATCGTATACAAATGAATCTTTTAAATTAATTTTGAAACATTAGTACATCATCGATGGCAGCATTTTTCTTTCTGAACTTCTTAACATTTGTTATGCAATTTCGAAAAGGAGTAAAATATTCTCTTTTTAATCAGAAAAATTCTAATTATCCGTAACAATAACAAGACAAAATAATGTTATAAGAAATAATATTACATACAAAAAACAAAACCTTATATTAAAAGTTATAATAACAAGAGTATGAATTACTAATAAAATTTTACGTACGAATTAAATGGAGTAAGATATGTTCATTTTTCATGTGAAACGAAAATACACTTTCAGTGATCACACAGAATGAATATTTTTGACGCAATAATATTTTAAGTGTATACATATAGAGAAATTGTCCTCTTGGACAACTTCAGGTAAACACAAGATTACAGTACGATAGTGAGTAGAAGGTACATTCTTTACTAGTTACTCTGAAAACTGGAAAATACAGCTCAAAATGAATCTTCACTAATAAGAAGAGCGGATCTTTATTAAAATAATCATAACAAATAGGACAATACATCCTGAAAAATAAAGATTATTTTTTTAAAAGGAGTAATAATTAGAAAAAAGATAAAAATTAGTATTTGCGAAGAACGGGATCAATTAAGAGGAAGTCATATCACAGGTGTACCTGGGAGACTTTGGGAAAAGATTTAGAAACACTTTCTTTTATCTCTTTAAAAGGTGCACCACAGATAGTGAGACAAAAGATTTGTTATACTATAGGCATTATTTTTTAGAAAACCGTTTGAAATATTTCTTAAAGAAATTTCAAAAATACATTAAAAATCTTTTAGAATTTTACGATGGCAATTACAGCACGTGATGTTGTAACATGCTTCATTGATTTGGGATAATCTGCTGCATCCTTTGTAAAGAAATCAATATGGTGAACGTGCGCGACTTTGTGCGATGATTTGCACGTATCTTTCAAAACAGTTTAGCACTGTTTTTTTTATATTATACGTATATGTGATTCCTATCAATATGCGTTGTGCAGAGACTTTCTATTGTGATACTTGCTCCTTGTCAATCGTCACGCTACGTTTATCGACAATATTTCCTTGGCGAGAAGAAAGTCTTCGTACAGTTTTCATTTCCGTTTTTCCTGGGCATCTTTTCGCAATTGAAAAGACCACTGCGATCTGCGATCGCAAATTTGAAGAGGAAACGATCGCAGAACGCTTCAAACTTTCCTTACAACGCCGTTAGAAAAGCATAATAAGTACTTTTTACTGCGATGTTGCTAAAGAAGAAATATTCTTGATGTATAAAGTTACTATAATATGAGACGGAGCTATTCATTAAGCTGTCTATGGAATAATTGCAAACGTCAATCCGATTACTGATGACTAAATTTATTATTTTTACGCGTCTTAAATTATTGAATTTATATTTATTCTTCGGATACGTAAACATGATTTATATCTTAAAGACGTGGAATATTTTTCTTTATTAAAAAGTATAAAGTTAACTTAACAGTATCAGAGTTATAAATTGCTATATTTATCTGTATATCTCTTTAATATTTTTCTTTGTTATTTTAATCGTTTTCAGATAATTTGACAATCATGTAGATATCTCTACCGATATTTATAATTAACTTATTGAACAAAATTGAATATGAAAAATTGATTTCCATATTCAGTTTAAAATTAAAATATCTAGGTACTCTTAGTCTCAAGAATGTTACAACATTTGGTCCGGAATCATTTGTAAAAATTCAAGACAATAAATTGTAATTACAAAACACACAACAATGAACCATGAGTAATTATAAAATACACGAACCACGTAATTGCAATTGCTTGAAATCAACGTTCAATTTTATCTTGAGGTCGAAAGCGACAATCCAAATATCTTATCTTAGATTAGACAATTGCATATATAAAAGAGAATCAACATATTTGTTTTATACGCGATTTAATTATCACAAATATTTATCGAACTTTCATTATCAATTTTATCAGCCACGAAAATCAATCATCATTTTAATAATACTGACATCAATTTCTACGATCGATAAAAGATCTGAATCTGACAAATTAGATTTAATCGAGGTATTGGAGCGTAGTATTTAAATTCGCTCGTTGTCGTAAGGAAGAGGCATCTCTGAAGATGACTGTGGAAAGTCTCGCGTTCGTTTCTCAAGTTTTGCTGTTAATGCCACTTAGCCAGCTAGCCGGAACGGTCTATGATTGTCGCAGTCACTCGCTCGGTGAGAAAATGCTAATTGCAATTTGTGACGAAGAGTACGAGGAATACCCCGATAAAGTGGAGCGCCATTCTAGAAAGCGCAGTATCGTGGCTTGAAATGACTTTTCGCATCTCTTAGGTGCTCATTTACTTTGAAAATTCTTGTCAGCAAAAAAACACAAAAAAAAGTGAAGAAAGAAGATGGCCCGTGAAGGATGATTTTAATCACGAGAGCACAATTCACAATCTCATATCCCGAAAAAACATATTGCTGTCGACGTCCGAGATCGATCTGTCGATTTGTTTTTTTTCTTTCTTATATTTCATGACGCCTCAGGAAGAGAAAGAATGATGCGTATATATAATTACATGAAGCGAGCAGTCAATCCCTAGTTGAAATAATCGCCGGTACTGTTATCGCCAGACCGTCAGGCTAAGTCATAGCCAGTCACGGATTGATGTAAATCTTGGCTTTACATCAAAACGTGTCGGAAATAATATTTGTAGAATATTTATGTTACAAATAAATAAAAAATTGTAGAATATTTATGTCACAAATAAAAAAATATTGTACAATATTTTTATTTCGTTACATATTTAAGAAGTTAAAAGATAATTTCTAAAAATGCTTTTATGAAAAATGTATAACTCTTTTAATATTATTTTTTTTAATACACAGAAGGGTATAAGTTGTATAATTTATTATGTAACACTTTCTGTTCTGTGTCGGTGATCCATTTTCCATTTTTTCCAATATAATATTTTGACAATAAACAAACATAATTATAAAATAATTTCTGATATGCGTGAATACATAATTATAACGTATATTCACGCATATTTGCATTTGGTATATTAGACTTTGTTTATGATAATTATTTTTTTATAATAATAATTTTTATAATTTTTAATTATTATAAAATATATTTTAATTAACAAATATAAATAAACATTTCGTGGATTACCGACAACTCACCTAAAATTGGCACGATAGTATATATTAAATAATAACAAAAAATTATTTTGTCATATTATTTTGAAACAAAAGAAATGGATGAATTCGATGGAGATGCATTAAAATTGTGGTATGTGATATATTTTTGCATAAAATTCGATTTTAAGTTTTCCACACATGTTTTACCATAAAAGAAATGGATATTTTTATATTCACGAGGAAAAGATATATATTTAGCTAAACTAAAAACAAGTATTATATCTTCTGAACTGTTATATAATATATCTGTTCTTTTTTGCTAAACTTCTTGCACAGTTTATCTTTTCTATTTTTGTCTTCAACTAAAAAGGTAAAAAGAAAAAGAGGAACGATGAACTGTGCAAAAAAAGAATAGACCTAGTATAACGACTGTTGTTTAATCATAAGCAGAAGACACAATAGTGCTTTCTCCCTTGATGATTTACATTGCGACGAACAAAGACGACAATGACGACGACGGCGACGACGATGACGACGAACGGGCGGATGGGCGATCGTCCCCACTTGCCGCTCGCAGGTCGAAAAAGCATCGAGTGTGACCAGATCCTGTTATTCGAGGCTACATTATATGCGGTTGCCGTTGTTGTTCTCCCCGTATCTCATTTGTACCCGCGCGAGCGCACGGCGATGCTTATTACACGATGCGCGCCTCACAAAATTTTTCCACGTGTAACTGTTCTGCTGAAGGCGCAAAAGGCGAACATAAATCGCCGTGTTGGCTGTGTAACACGTGTTTACATATGCGAATACCCTCTGCAGTCTGCACACACCCGGCAACGATTCTTCATGCCCTGCGCGCGTACACATAAATTAATTTATCGCCGCGAACTCGCGATATTTTCAAACGGTGCAAATCGTTTCGTATTATGCTCGTTTACAGCGGCTCAAATTAATTAAACCACGTTGTGATTTCAGCATCGAATACAGTTCGACGACACCGCCACACGTACCTTCGAGTACCCCAGCGAAGCGTCGATCCTCGAAGGCGAGACCAGCAGCGTGGACGGCGAAACTTCTAGTTCCATAGTTGAGCAACATTCTACGCCGAGTAACAACAAAATCTCTTCGACACCCAGCTCGACAACGAACATGCCATCTCTTCTCGGTAAGATCAAACTTGAGTCCCGTTTGTAGTTTGACAAGACATTTTTGCAATTATAACACGATAATGTAATCAAGTAATTAACGGAAATTATTATATCATAAAATACTCTAGAGATATCATTGATAATCCTAGAAAATGTTTTATCTTATAATCTTGTTACTTAATCGATAAACATATGTTAAGCAGATAGAAAAGATAGAAGCAAAGTACATACATCCGTGTTACTTGACACTCGTTATCTGTAGGTGGAGGTGGACTAGCCAGTTACACTCCTAGCAAAGTGGATCTGACGTCGGAAGGTTTCGAGCTGGGTATCACCAGGGCTATACTGATGGTTCCGACCCCAGCTGCAATAACAACGACAACAACAACCGAGCAAGCCGAGAATGCAAGCGAAATGGGATACTTGAGACCGGCTCAGGACGCAGGTGCTTGGGGCTCGGAGACGACCGGCGATCTTCTTTATTGAAAAGAAATGCAGAATGATGTTTTATCATTCACAAGCTCAACGTCCCTCCGCAGTAATAGAACGAACGAACGAAACAAGAATGAAACTTATAAGGCTAATATTAAGTATTCCTTTTTTTCCTAGCGGCGAGAAGATCGCAAAAAAAAACTATACAAATGCAAAAGAATCAATATATTATAATAAACTTTAATAAAAAAAAGATTTACGACAAATGCTCACATAAGTATATAAAGCGAATTTTTCATAGAGAACAGGTTTAGATGTTCGCGTTCATGACCGGACGATATGTTGGACCACAGATAAGTTATCGTCAAGTGCACATTAAATTAAGAAAACTTTTTTTAATTATAAAAAGAAATCAAAAGCGCAATCTCCGCTCATGAACGCGCTGAGTATTAAAAGCGAAGTTTATTTAGATGATTAAGTAAAAACTAACAGTATCATTCCAAGTATATGCATTTACTTTGTATTGTTACGCTATGCAGTCAAATCAGCGAACTTTTCTTACACAATGAATCATCGAAACTGCCAAGATACGCTATATAGTGCTGGTTTTTTTATAATAGCACTTGAAAGAAAGAGCTCAGCGACTGATACTCTGTTGCTAAAAGAAAAACAAAATAAAAACAGCATATCATCTTTCTGGCATACTTTATAAGATAGAAAATAAATCGACGAGTGAATCAAGTTTTGTAACCTTTTTGAGATTACTTTAATGCTAAGCTGTGAGTGTTCAAGCTGCCAGTAAAAGGCCAGACTTTTATGCGAGTTTTTTTTATAGAAAAAAAGGCAAACGGTTGAATGTCTTTGAGATTTAATTGGAGGGGGAAAATGTTCAGGAAAAAAAAACAACTCGAGTTTAGATTTGTAAACGTTTTTGCCAAAGTAGAACGTAAGTCTACTTAGTATATTTAATAATGTATATGTACAATAAGTGTTCCAGTTCGACAAAACTGTAAGAATTGTAAATTTCAAAGCACATCGTCATTTGTACCGAACGTATGGCAGATCATACTATGCCTTGCAAATGCGAAGATAAGCCATTACAGCGTGTCTTTTCATATTGAGTTTGCATTTATTTTTCAAGGATCATAATACATGAATAGCTTTTCAGCATAGAAGTTACATAGATGAAAACGGCGGTTTAATGTTAATTATTAATTTTAAGGAAATTGAATTTTGTAAATACTAAATTATTATGGGTCGAGAAGAGCCATCCAAGATAAGTTAATCGAGTCACGAAAGTTCGAGAAAAGAAATTACATTATTTTAAGATCAACTTTCTTGTATTACTTGTCTTTTTTTTTTCTTTTGTGTTAATTTCTTCTATCATCTATGAAGCACATCTCGGATGCGTTACCATGGATAATTGAAAATATTGTTTTGAATCGTGTAGGTGTAGGTATTTAATAATGTATGATTGTAACGATATGTAGTTAATATGATTTTATGACTTGGACAGTGGACTGATTCAAGCAAGAGAACGCGATAAAAAGATAATTTATTACGAAGGTGCATTAAAAGTAAACTGCTGCCGCGTTTTGTTAGAATTTCAAATATATTTACTTTATTTAGATGCTGTACCAGTTCACCGAATAGTTTACGATGTACCGTTGTTTGAAAGACTCGTTCTTGTGTCACAGCGTTGTGTCTTACACTGTGATATTTTTGTTAATCTTTTCTAGTATAAAACATAATTTCCAATTATTCGTCAGACCCAGCAAGTTGTTGATACTCTTTGTATCTTGTTGCTACAATACACGAACATTACAAAAAGCAAATCAGATCACGTTTGTGCAACATTCCAAATTGAAACTGTATACGTATAGGTCTTTTTTTAATTTGTCAATTAATTAATCATAATTGTAATCTCCTTGCTCCAATACAGGAGAGCTGTGTAACAGTTTTGTAAATTACCATTGTACAGAATCACGAAATACCACGTTTCAAGTAAACAACAATAAGTGGAAACGATTGTGAGGTGACTATTAATAACTGAAGCTTGGATCTATATTATTACCTTCTTAAATATGTAAGAGTATTGTGTGATGTATCGTCTATGTGTTACAAAATATCGAAGTAATAAAAGAGACAATTACTCCTTATTTCTTATTCAGGATTCTCATCTATAAATCTCCACAAGATTAAAAGAAAGCAGTAAAACGTTATAAAAAATTAATTCTATTTATTTAAATAAATGGACAATGTACAAGTTGAATGAATGAATCATTTTGTAATTCGGGTTTAGAAAACAGTCTCAAATATATTACAGGACTAGCATTAAATTAAGCTTAAACTTAAACTAGTGTTATTTGTATATGGAAGTATAATATTCCTCTTCCAGATCGTATAAATCCGCAGCCATGTCGTCCCTCAGGGAAGCCAATTTTTGATCACATTCTACTTGCTTAGTCCTAAATAATTTGCCATTTTGTATTATGGCGTCATTTACAGACGGAAAATCATTCAGAATTAAATATTGCTTTATGTCAGAGACTAGTTTCATTAATGATTCGCCAGCACGCACAATATTAGCTGCTCTGACATGCATTTCATATGTATCTTGCTCGCATTGTGTCATTCGAGATAGTTGAGAGTCATTTTCTCCTTTTGCGAGTTTAATTATCTCTGAAAACAGCAAAAATAAATCAGAATTAAGATAGATATTAATAATTAATAAAGGTAATACAAATCATGTTATCCGATATAAATTTTTCTCCTTCCAAATTTTATACATACAAATAGAGTTAAAAATTATACTTATATGAAGTATTAAATATTACTAAACCCTACTACGTTAATATTCTAATATTATTGCAGTATGAATTTTTACTTCTTTTAATTTTATTATATGACATAATTTTCAATGTTAATAATTAAAAATAATTGTTTTCACGTTTATTTTTCTATATTACATCTTTAATACTAATAACGTTTTTGTTTTACATTTTTATGTTACGTTATGTTTTTAGAATTTCAATCTTTCTATTATACTACAATGATAATTTATTGATTGACAATCACAAAAATAAAGAGTCCTTTAAATTCATATATATAAACTTCTGGATACGTTCTGAGAAATTATACTTGAAATTATAGAATTAGCTTTGTCAGTTGTTTGTCGAAAACATCTCGATTCATTCTTACTATTCAACATGAGAAATATTGAACGAATATATATACCGGGAAAATATTGTATTGCAAAGAAACAGAAGCAAATCTCAAGATAATGAATTAAATAAGTTATGATACTTGGTGTCTCTCGGAGAAGATAGAAATTCAAATAACTGGACTATCAAAATCATATCAAAGTGCAATAAGTTGCTTGTAGCTGCACTATATTACACTTTTTGCAGTTAAAGTATATATAAGTAACCGAAGAAAAAGAGAATAAAGACAGAATATTTAACTACAAAACCCAAAAAGTTCAATTACAAAAAACAAACTCAATTATTGGGGACGAAAACACCGGAGTAGTTTTGGAGTTACTCCCACAGGTTAGTGGCATTTTCTACCTTCAGTCTCTTCTTGAGGTATATAACAGTCAGATGCTACAATTCTTGTTATAATGTTTTCAAATTAACTATTTGATGTAATTGTAGAGGCGAAGACGCCTACGAAAATAGGTTAGGATACCTAAGGCAGAGGTTAGAAAAGTACCTTCGAAATTTTCCAGCATGGACTTCACGTCGTCTTTTAACCTCGTCGTGTATGATTTCAATAACGCCTCTTTACTCTGAGGAAGTGCACGTTGTGTGGCCATTGTGTCGCACTAAAAGGGAATAACATGTGCAACACTGTCAATGATGACAAGAAGGACCACGGCACGCAGCACAAAAAAAATGACGAGCGAATCTCACAACGAAGTGTCGGAGTGAAAGGAACAGGAATTGCGGGTAGAAACTAGAAAGGAAGGGAACAAATCTTGCGCATGCGTAGAGCAAACGATACGTATATCACATATGTATATATTAAGTATATACCAGTATATACGCTGTTATATTTCAGGAACGTATATACTTTACTTATTGTAATGCGTCATCTATCATCTACGATCTACAATACACGGAGTTAGGGTGCTATTTCATTGACTATAAAAAATTTTCAAACCAATTTATGATTGTCAAGAATCTGTGCATTATAAAATTTTACGGCACAGTATAATCAAATTGAGATAATGCGCAGTTTTCTGATAGTTTGAAACTGGTATTGAAATAAACTCTTGATCTGAAATAATAAAAAAATAAAAACAACTCTGAGTTTGAATAAATTTCATTTAAAAATTAAGAAATATAATTAACAAATTATATTTATATGTATGATATTATGCTATAAAATATTTTCCGTAAAAAAATAGACATTGAAACACTAGTTAGAAAAGAATTTTCTGTAATGTCAAAATAAAAGACAGTAAAGGACAATATTGGAAAATAAAGGACAAAATTGAGTTTTGAAGGAACAATAAATCTAAAGGACAGCTATCTAAAATAAAAGACTGTCCTTTACAATAAAAGACGTATGATCACCGTAGCTAATATGTGAAAAGTTGTAAACTCGTGTGGGTTTACAACTTTTTACGCAAAGCACGGTCTATATAGGTTTTTAAGTTTGCACGCACAAAGCAAGATTTAATTTTTAAAAAATTGATTTTGGTTTTACGATCGTGATTTAGGTTTACGATTTAACAAATTCGATACTAGAATCTCTCGTGTTTGTCATCATTATTATTATTCAACTGCATCTTAATATAAAGAAATATTTTAAACATTTGTGAATATTATTAAATTATAGATATATATATAACTTAGATTTCTTCTCGTTCATCGAAACGAACTTTTGGGAAGATCGGCAAAAGAAAAAAGAATTTTACTTATACTCATTTCTAAAATAAATAAATTTTAATCTCCATTTAACTTACTCTTTATCCTTTTTTTTTTAATTCTTAAAACTAAAAAAAAATAAAGAGCAAGTTAAACCGAGATTAAAGCTAATCTATATCGATAGAAATAAGAATGATTTGCACAACGCAATTGTGACTCAAATCACCCGCGCCATATTGATTTTCACACGAATGACGAAGGCGAGCGCCGTTTTCACGGAGCCATCTTTTCTCACTCTCTCGAGCCTCCCTCTTACCCTTCTACCTGCCGTTCCATCATATCCTACCCACCCTACCCCACTCGACTCCCTGTTGACCCTCTAGCTAGAGGGTTGAGAATCGATATGAATACGCCCGCGAAGCGCGCTCGCCGCTGAATCTCTCCGCGGCTACGCAAAATTCCCGGTCACGCGAAGGCAGAGCCAGAGAGCATGTCCTTGCGCGAGACCGGCCGCGGCGCGGCGGAAGTACGAGCGCCGTGAGCCATCATCCCCATCATCCCCGATCCCCTCCGTTTCATCAGCCGCGGGGTGACCGCGAATCGCTCTCCCCAGCTCTCCCTCACGCGCCTGTCCGACGCCGGACGGGTATCGAATCGGGCTCGGTCCCGATATATCTCTAGGGGGTGGCCACCCTCGCCTGCCATTCGCACGCGAAACCCGCGCGCGACGAGTAACCCGAGCGGAGCGGAGTGTCGGCGAGGTATTCCAATTCGAGAACTTGATCGGTTCCCAACTCCTGACGTGCGGAGGATCGTGGACAAAAACATCCCCCGCAGGAAACGAACTCGTAAACAATTAAATAAGAAACGGAAGCTTCGGGGAGAAGGAACTGTTCGTCGGAACTGATTTTAGTCGATCGTGGTGAAAGAGGAGAAAGAGACGAAAGGAGTCGGGGTGGACGAAGGACGAAGAGAAGAGTGACATTCGCGCGAGGAGATTCGCGGGCGATCGAACGAGTACGCAGCAGCGTCGTGAAGAGGGTGAAAGAGAAAGAGAGGGAGAGAGAGAAAGAGAGAGAGAGAGGGAGGGAGAGGGAGAGGGAGAGGGAGAGAGTGAGAGAGAAAAAGTGTTCGATTAGTCTGGCGACGAGGTCGATCGGGCGAGGACGATGGCAGTGAGCGCTTTCTCGACGACATTGCACACCACCGATTTTGCCACTACGTGTCCCACTACACCCGGTATGTCGTAGAAGAGAGCTAAAGAGCGAGAGAGGGAGAGGGAGAGAAAAACGTACGGTTTTAGCGAGCGCGCGTGAAGGCAAGACGCTGCTGGCGGAATGGCGAGCGGCCTTCCTCGGCAATGCGCAATGTTGCTGGGCTTAATTGTGCTTTTAATGGCAGCGCTCTGGACCGAGGCGTTGCTACCACCCGAAGACGAGGAGGAGAACGTCCTGCACATCGGTGGCATCTTCCCTGTAGCTGGAGAGGGCGGCTGGCAAGGTGGCCAGGTAAGAGAAAGCTCGACGTAATTATTCTCCTTTCGTTTCAAATGTACGAACATCACGAAGGGGGTAAACAAAGGGACGGTTTATTTGTTCATTAATGATGTCACTTAAGATATTTAACGTCTTTTTATTTATTGCACGTTACAACTAGCTTTTTGCTTTAGATAATTTACTTAACGCTACGAATACTTGGAATTTGATTAATAAATCGGAAGAGAGTGGTTTACTAACTGATCAATTACAGAATACTTTAAAGCATTTGTAGGTATCAGGTGGACCATAGCCTTTGAGATAGAATGTTGAGCAACTGGTAAACGAAGAACCAACGCTCCGTTTCCAACGATTTATTTGTCAAAATTAATCTTCGATCGTTAATTAATATGCGCGGTATCGACATTGATAAGAGTGATGATAGACCTGATATTTTCTTTGCCCGATACTTTCATATTTGCGGGAGTTTTAATTTATCCTCTCAAAAGCCAAATCGATCGATTCTGTGGAAAAAAATATAGGAAATTAAAAAATTTATAAGCTAATTTTGTTCTTTGATACTAAAATTAAAGAACGCATGATAAGAGTCAATCGATTTGACTTCTAAGAGGCTCAGTTATTCTCTTTTTGCATTTATCTCGCAGTGATATCCTTATGAATTCGGTAAGAGATATGATGAATATCCTTGCTCATTTTTAGATTTGTACATGTATTTACGAAGAAAGATGAATTGTTACGCGATATCATGATTGCTTGCAGCTTCCCTCGTTTCCTTTCATCCTCCCGTCTTACGTCTTTCGCTTCCTCGCACTCACGAATTGTTCGATAAACGACCTTGTAACATCGATAGCGGGAGCAAAATTTCCGAGAAACTTCACGAGCCGTTCCAAAACTTTAGAAATCGAATTCCAGAAGTTCTCTTATAACGGCGAGCAAGTTTACTCGTGGAGGAACATCTTTCTTTGCCCCGTGTTCAAAAGTCATGCGCGTCGAAGCGTTCTTAAAGCTCCGGAAAATCTCGAAGGATCGAGTAAAATCCTTAGCAAATTTAGTGAAGTACGCATTTCTCACGAATAGTTAAGGTTTAAAAGCTCCTGGATTTGCAACGGAAGGACAACAAAGATAACAATAAGAGTAGAGAAATCGCGGTTTAGTAACTCGCTTCTCTATTTTCGCGTCATGATTATCTCTTGTCATAATTATCTCTTGTTGAAGATTGTATTTTCTTCCGCGTTGTTATTTGATACCCGCGGTAATTTACAGAGAAAATTCTACATGAGGTATTCATTACTTTTCGCCAATTTTCATTTAAATTGCAAATGCTTATTTTACAACATTGCGTTTATTCTACGGCGTAGTTACACTATTAAATTCATATTGTTAAATTATACTCAATTTGAGTTATTTTTAATCATTTCTATAGGTTGCCATTGTTCCATATTCAATATGTCGTTAATATAACTAAAATAATGGAGTTAAACAATTTAACATGAAATTATATTAAATTTGAGCCAAATTTAGTTTATTATATTTTTTTAAATGTGCATACGTTAATATAAACAGTGTTTACTTTAAAACTAGCCACAGAAATAATTTACATTTTGACGCACATGAAAGTTAAAAATGACAAAATTTAACTCAATAGAATATGTTACCATCGTTCTAGCAGTGTATATTTAATTCATGCCTTACTTAAGAATTAAACGTAATATGATTTATGTACCAAAAAAAATAAAAGGGTGAATAATTTATATTTTGATATTTTTTTTTAAATAAACGAAGTAGTATTTAATTCACTTTACGATTAAATGCGATGGTAATCTATTCTTTTTACGCGGTGCAAAGTTGATACAACCACGTAAAGTAATCTGCATACGCAATGAACTGTTTCGAAAAATTCTCCTACAAATTTATCGAAAAACTATTCAATTTCTGACAAACAAACAATTTTATAATTTTATTACTTTTATAATATACACTTTTCGACGAGCACGAGGGAGCTTTAAAACTGTCTGCATAAATGAGCACTATTTATTCGGTTAAAACACGACGCAACTTGAATGCATTTTCAGTTTTTCACAAATATTCTCCCAGTGTCATTTTAACACTGCGAAATTTTCCTGGCGAAAATAAAAATCGGAACGTAAGTCGAATGTAAAGGCAGAGTAACAGAAGTGTAAACGGAAGCTCTAGGAAGCATAAAAATTGAAACAGCGATAAAAGGGGCGTATACTTTTTTAAAATACTTCTTTTACGTTTTGCTGTTCCAATTTATGCTTCGTAAGCTCAACCGACTGTTCCCCTTCGATTTTGAAAAGCTTTGGATCGTTAAAAATATAGAAAAAAGTAAAAAAAAAAGATTTTTTATAAATGTCGAGTCGCATTAAGAGTCGCATCTAAAAAATCAAATAAAAGTTGATTAGTTTTAAGAATTACTCTATAAGAGTTATTCTATAATAATGATAAAAACATATTTTTAACAAAAATTTTTTATTTATAAAAAATTAAAAATTTAAACTACTAAACTAAGAGCTATGAGCCAAACTAATTTACATTATTACATTAGTTTGGCTCATAGCTCTTGGTTTAGTTTAAAATTTTTCATTAATTGAACCGCTTATTTAATATCTTAATTTTTAAAAATTAAAAGTTTTAATCATTATTATTATAAAGTACTTTTTAAAATTATTCAACTTTTATTTAAGATATCCTTCTATATCTTTCACAGTTTAGACGATATTTGCTCTGAAAGAAAAAAAAATTGATTTTTTTAGGAAAAGTTTCACCCCTCTTAATGTATGACTCAGCATTTATAAAAAATCACATCTCTTATTTTTTTTGTCTATATTTTAACATATTCAAAGCTTATTCAAATCGAAAGAAGAGAGTCGATTGTGTCATTTTGCTAGCGTTTACGCTTCTGCCATTCTACCTTTCCTCTCGATTTACGTTCCAATCTTTATTTTCGCCACGAATATTTGCGTCGCAATCCCACCTGTGAGAAAGCATCTTTTAGCCACGAATGACGTGGCACTGCTTGTAATCCTGCATGCAAAGCCGGTTCATCAAATTAAAGGATTAATCAAGCTAAATTGCATTATCATTTATTCAACAGGCTTGCATGCCAGCTGCGCGCCTGGCCTTAGAGGACGTTAATCGCGAAAAGAACTTGTTACGCGGATATAGACTGCACCTCCATTCCAACGATAGCGAGGTAAACTCACGAAGATGCTTTTAATGGCATTATAATGATGGACGATGGTCACCGCCGCCGTCACCGCTGTCTTGCACGATATATAAAATTACCTCTGTTATTTATTACATTACAGTGCGAGCCCGGCCTCGGCGCATCCGTAATGTACAACTTACTATACTTTCCACCCTATAAATTAATGCTGTTGGCTGGGTGCAGTACGGTATGCACTACAGTCGCCGAGGCGGCGAAGATGTGGAACTTGGTGGTGGTGAGTATCCATTCGTTTCTTTTTCCCCCTCCTTCGGTCGCGTTTATGTAAATCTCGTATTTCATCGCGATCATATATTCCGTGGTATAAAATGTATATAACAGATATATGAGAACGTCTACGATATCCTTAGCTCTGCTACGGTGCATCGTCGCCGGCGCTGTCTGACCGAAATCGATTCCCGACCTTGTTCAGAACGCATCCTTCCGCCACTGTGCACAATCCCACGAGAATCAAATTGTTGCAAAAGTTCGGCTGGTCTCGGGTAGCGATATTGCAGCAAGCCGAAGAAGTATTTATATCGGTAAGATATAATCTCAAAAATATACTTCCCCAGATAACATGCATGTTTAAAAAATGTCATAAAAATATTATAAAGACGTCTTTTGAAACGTGCATGTCTAACAGATATCTAAAAGACATAAAAAAGTCTTTTAGCTAGACAATACGTGTTGTCTAGGTTGTTTTCTTGTAAAGTTCATGGAAACTAAAAGTGATTCGACTTTTGCATGATGAATAAATCTAAGAAAATATCTTAATATAGTATAATCTATCTTCGAAAACAGAACTGGCCGGATTCAGAATTAATATTATTCAGAATTAATAAGTACGAATACATCTGACCCATGAAATTGTCTTAGACCGTCGAAGATCTAGAAGCACGATGTAAGGAAGCTGGGATAGAGATAGTCACTCGTCAAAGCTTCCTGTCGGATCCCACGGATGCCGTGAAGAATCTACGTCGTCAGGACGCTCGGATAGTCGTCGGTTTGTTCTACGTCGTAGCCGCGAGACGGGTGCTCTGCGAGCTCTATCACCAGAAGCTGTACGGCCAGTCCTACGTGTGGTTCTTCATTGGCTGGTACGAGGATGATTGGTTCGAGATTAATCTGGAAAAGGAAGGCATCACCTGTACGAAGGAGCAAATGCGAATGGCAGCGGAGGGACACCTGACCACCGAGGCACTTATGTGGAATCAGAATAACGACACGACAATCAGCGGCATGACCGCCGAGGACTTCCGAAAGAGATTGAACAAGTTGCTGAAAGATGACGGTTACGACATAGATAACGATCGATATCCGGAAGGATATCAGGAAGCGCCCCTCGCCTACGACGCCGTTTGGTCCGTCGCTCTTGGTGAGTTTCGAGCACACATGTGAAACTCAGCAAGTTGGCGACCAATAATCGTCTTATCGATCCTTCCTTCTTTGTCTCTACTATCAGCGTTCAACAGAACCATGGAAAGGCTAAGCAAGTTGGGGAACAGTTTGAAGAACTTCACTTACGAAAACAAAGAGATCGCCGACGAGATATACGCGGCGGTAAACTCGACCCAGTTTCTCGGAGTTTCCGTACGTAGAGCCTTAGCTAGAAAATTGCTCGTTCGTTCACAAATTCTAAATGTTAAAATGTTTTTCCCCCACAGGGTCACGTCGCGTTTAGCTCGCAGGGTGATAGAATCGCTCTGACGCAAATAGAGCAGGTGATTGACGGGAAGTACGTTAAATTAGGGTACTACGATACACAAAGTGACAATCTGACATGGCGAAACGTAGAGCGATGGATCGGTGGCAAGGTGCCGCAGGATAGAACAATAATAAGAAACGTTTTAAGAACAGTGTCACTGCCCTTATTCATAAGTATGGCGGCCTTGTCGGTGATCGGTATCATAATAGCCATCGGATTGATCGTATTTAGTGTCTATAATAGGCACCGAAGGTATACTATACTACCGTACTATATATGTATATACTATAATACATCGTGCTGCATTCGTTAATACGTTATCTAACATATACCGCGGGCCAGGCTACAATCTATAATCTACAATCGATAACTACAATATACGTATACAACCGATGTCTACTCTTTTCAGAGTTATATATTCGTCTCATCCCAGCGCCAACACGATAATGCTAGTAGGAATAATAATCTGCTTCTTGGCCGTGTTGTGTATAGGAGTTGACGGTAGGTTTGTGACGCCGTGGCAGTTTTTGATAGTCTGCCAGGCTAGAGCGTGGACGATGTCGGTCGGTTTCACCCTGGCGTTCGGTGCCATGTTTAGTAAAGTGTGGAGGGTCCATCGACTCTCTACGAAGGCAAAAGCCGATCAAGGAAAAGTAAGTCGTATATACTTAATACGGATAACCGGGTCTCCGCTGATAAAGCGATACGAATGATCTTTAATAATATTCGAGAATATTATTAAATAATAATTGCGAATATTATTCGCAATTCTATGTATATTTTTTTTTACTACTTCGTCTTCCATCAGACGACTTCTGTGAAGACAGTCGTACCGCTTTTCCGCTTGAGCTCCTCAGTAGTAACGAGAATGATTTTTAGTTGTTCATGAAGATGGAACCATCCTGCATGGTTTGCTGTTCCCGCTCGTATGTCCCGCATCTTTAACCTATTCTCGATTCCTTTTAGTCATTGACGGCTAAACAAAAAGTTTCGTCTATACAGAAGAAGATTGAACCATGGAAGCTGTACTGTATGCTGGGCGGATTGCTGTCGATCGATATCATCCTCCTCGTCACTTGGCAAGTAGTCGATCCGTTGCATCGAAGAATCGAGACCTTCGCCCTGGAACTACCTCCTTATGGAGACGAGGATGCAATGATCAAACCCGAATTGGAACATTGTGAGAGCGAACACAATAGCTTGTGGCTCGGTGAGTGCGATTCTTGACTCAGAGTGCACGCACGCCAGAAAATAAATGCCGTGTGCTAACCGATATACTTAATTCTATTATGATGTCAAATCGTGTACAGAAATTGTAAATATTGTTTTTTTTTCCAGGCTTGATCTATGGCTATAAAGGCATTGTCCTTGCTTTCGGGCTCTTTCTATCTTACGAAACGAGAAGCCTCAAAATCAAACTGATCAATGATTCCAGATACGTGGGAATGTCGATATATAACATCGTAGTTCTATGTTTCATTACGGTACCTGTTGTAATGGTCATCTCTAGCCAACAGGATGCGAGTTATGCCTTCTCGGCGCTAGCCACTATCTTCTGTTGCTTCCTCAGCATGGCTCTCATCTTTGTACCGAAGGTCATTGAAGTGATCAGGCATCCCAAAGATAAGTCCGAGTCGAGGTACAACCCGGACAGTGCAGTATCCAAGGAAGAAGAAGAGAAGTATCAGAAACTGCTCATCGAAAACGACGATCTTCAGAAGCTCATTGCTGCGGTAAGAATTCAATGTCAATGCGTAAATAAAATTATTTTTAATAATAAATAAAAGTAACGTTAGAAATAGGAATGCTTAAATAAATGTACGTATTAAGGACTGCATGTTGAAGCATTTTCTTTTAGCGTGCATTAGCGAGACTATCATATTTTTTCTGTTGTATTCTTTTGTCTCTACAGGTTTGCTAATGATTCAGTAGAATATTTATTTCACAAATGTTGAAAGTTTTTTTCGCTAAGATAAGACCATTTTTCTAGATCTAAAAGTATAATCCCCAAAAAAGTATAATCAGCATGAAGAAACTTCCAATAGGTGCAAAATAAACGCCACCAAAACGTTCAGCAGAAAAACCAGCTTTGTAACTGTTGCAAAATTTTTTAATATAATTGGTTTATACATTTGGATTCTCAGTGAAGAATTAAAGGCAAGAGCCATATTAAAACATCTTACAATAGTTGCAAAACTGCTTTTTTATCCGATATCCAATTCGCTAACATGATTGGTTCCTGTCTTAGTTCTTCATTGAATCCAAACGTAAACCATATTAAAGCAACAACTGTCTTTTCTGCTGAATGCAGTCATTGTGACGATATCATACGTTCTAAAACCAGAATTATTTCTTTTATAAAAATATTTCATTCTACTAAATTTATTCTAAAACAGATATTTTACTAATATCTGCTATCATTACGTATAACTCTTTCATTATTCTCTTGCTTATTCAAGCCTATATATTTCAGAAAGAAGAAAAGATTCAAGCCATCAAGCAGAAGCTGGCTGAACGTGACGCCCTAAAAGGAACCGGCACAAGTCGTTGCAGACAAAGTCAGCCCAAACAGTCCTTCATCATTGCTGACTATCCGACCGGCGAGGGAACATCGGACAGTGCTATCGGTGGGGGTATTTCCATTTGTACAAAATCCTCCCGCGCTTCCGCTTCTGATGTTGAGTTTTCAGAGACGTACTTATAATCTCCTCACACACGTGACACGAGTAAAGTCAGAGGACACCGCTATGGACGTCCTTATGCATTCGCGCGATACATTTGGGACCTAAAGTTCTTTTCAATCGATCTCGGTGATTATCGTAACGCTTCGCTTTTAAATCAAATCATATTTCCGGTATTATTTATCGTAAGTATCGACGGGTACGTACTTGCGTGTTTCTTCACGATGCACCCTCAGACAATGTCTCGTTGAAGTGACCGGAGTACACGTTTATCCACGATAGCTACACCGCAATGCGGTGATAACACAGGCAATGAAATATTAAGTGACTGTATCTGCACATAAAAGAATAATAGAATGCCAGAAACTGAATAATGATTTTAAGTTATTAAAAAACAATAGCGCATGCATTTTTTTCACGCAACTTGCACACGATAAATTATGTTGTGTTGCCTTCATTTATTACAGACTCAATAGATATAAAAAGTAATCTATTAATGCAATAATAAAATTGACGAATAGAGTGTTAATGTCATGTAAATGTGAATGTTTAGCTCATCAAATCGTTTAAAGAATTTTTTTTAATTAATAATATAATTTATATATATAGCGCTTATCACTTTAGTAAAAATCGCTTTAGTAAACCAATTTCATAGTTTTAGTGTATATCGCTAAATATTTAAATATGCAAATAGTATCGAGATTAATAAGTATACGTGAAGTAGTAATTTTTATCGTATAGTGAGCTAGTGACTCTCTTCCTGCGAATTCAGATAAACAGGAAATATACGATCTAATGAAATTTGGCCTATGTTCCGTGAAAATTTTGTGAAAATTAGCTCTACCTTTCTGATGATAATGTGTTCTTCTTTCTATAATTATCTACTATTATCAATTCATTATTTATTGGCAGAACGACATATGTGTATTTTTATATGTAGCCCGATTCCCATTAGCTGTTGTGTAGACACCCGAGATTGGACGTTTGTGAAATTTTATCAGGTGTATTTTTCAGCACCTGTGAGAAAGTACTCAACCGGATTTCCTTAGCGTAATACAATCTTATCCTATGGACCAAGTTACCCCCCTTCCGCGGAATAACATTTTCAGGGATGGAGCTTTTGAGTGTTTTATATCTTGACTTTTAACTCTTTTACGAAGAACTATATACTCGAAGAAAAATATAACGAAGTATTTTAAGCCGTTAATGTTATCACCGTTTTCAGTCAAATGTATATGTATACCTTGATATTTTTCGTAAAAATATGAATTTCAAGAGAAAAATAAAAAACTATAACGGATGTAAACGAAACGTGTTCGCTAAACGGTACAGTTAACAGCAATATTACGATTCCTTCATGGTTTCTAATAAGAACGAAGGAACTAGAAATTAAATTCTTATACCGGGGTACGTAATTTTCGTGTGAAAATATTTATCTTTCCAAACTCAAGAGAGAGAGAGAGAGAGAGAGAGAGAGAGAGAGAGAATATAAATATATTTTGAAACGCACAATATATATAAATATAATAAACATGTTGTACTTAAAGAAAAATTTAATTATTTAACCGGTATATAGGACATTGCGGCTATAAATTGCAAATTGGATTTGACATGGCTCAGGATGATGTTTATAACATGTTTATCGTTTGTTACAGAGCACGTACTTGTTACACGAAGCAATTTACAATGTTTACGTTAGGCCTAAAATAATCTTTACGGTCAATATGACTCAGTTATTGCAGTTAAATCTCGTTAGAAAAGTGTCATGTTAATTGTGTACAGCATCGAAACGTTGTTGTAAACCTCATGAAGCGTACTCCCAAATTCGATGAGACAAAGATACCAAATTACGATTTGGTCCAATCCGGATTAATGCATCTGTCGATAAACGCGAAATGTGCTAACGAGATTTAAATGCTTACGAATTTTCATGCCGTTCGTTTATAATTTGGGAGTCTTGATGAGGTGAAGTATTATCGTTGCCGTTTAGCACATAAGCCGGGGTGCACGATTGTTGATTTTTGATGAACATTTTTGACAGAACACACCGGACGCATGCAGGATTGTTTTCGATACTTTACGGATGTGGACGAATGTTACATTACACCGACTTCCAAATCATTTACGAACGGATTTGGTATCAGTAATTATTCATCTGCGAGCTCGCGAGATTTATGGTATTTGACCTTTTGTTTTTTTAGGCACGCAGCACATCGCCGAAATGTACGAACTGCACCGACTATGATGCCAAAGCAATACACACAAACGAGCGCTACGCTTGCGACAAAACTCTCTTCTAAAACTAGTATTAAATCTATAACGTGCACACGGTCAATATGCGAATATAATATGCGAGTCTTGGAACACGCCAAACGCGAGAATGACTCTCTGTAATGTCTGTGAAACATGATTTCGTGACGGCGGTCTTTCCGTTTCTCACGTGTTACCTAAAGCGTAAGTTAGTTTATAGCGTGTGGAATTGTTTTATATGTTTCGATACGATTTGACTGCGCCTTAGAAAGAGAAAAAAAGAGCGGTAAAAAAAGAGAGAGAAACGGTACAGTATTGAGACATTGTGTATCTTACGCGGATATTACGGCTGTCTATTATGTGTCGCGTGTTCTCTCTTTATAGGCACACAAAACCGAAGATATGTGAAATCTATCGTCGTAAATCCCCGTGTATAGGAAATATTTAAAACGGAATGTAATTTCTCTCATTTTACGGTACTTATACCACGCGCGTTCATCTACGCAGTATTTTTTACTGTACTCGTTTTGATCAACTGCCGCGCAAACGGCGCTTGTAAGTCTAGCATTATACATTATATGATAGTCCTATCGAACTGTTGACGAAAGTATCACATATATGTACGTTAGATTATGGAGATATTTATTTTTAAGTTTTTGAATTATAAAATCCGTTAAAAATCGAAGGCTCTACCTATTATTATTGAACCCTTGGGATATATTGTTTACTCGAGCCGAAGCTCGCGTGGCTCACGCAAGACACGGCGTGATCGCGAGTGTTCGTATAATATCTCTACGTTGTTTCTAGAGTTGAGATTTTAATAAAGAAAATTGAAACACAATCACCAGAGTTTACGTCAATGTTTCTTCTCTTCCGCGCGTATTTCATTATAAATGGATAGCGATAGGGAACGAAGACCGATGGGGTTCTAAGAAGATACGCGTATATTCGATATGTTGTATATTGCGGATATAATACGTTATAACATTTAGTATAAATATCGAATTAAGTAAGAGTGACTCTAAACACTAATAATTAACTTAATCGGTGAATGTCGGTCTGTCAAATATTACTCTCATTAATACAAATAGAATTTCTCATTGTTCGACACGTGGAAAGAGAAATTAAAAATTGGGGATGGTGAATTAATTACAATTAGAAATTTTATATGCAATTGATTCAATTAATCACTAGCTAAATTAATCAGCAGCTTATTTATTAAGTAATTTTTCGTTGATGTTATACAAACAGAGTTATCAATTTTTTGTTGTTTGACAAATCAAAATTACTGACAAAGAAAAATTACTGAATTAGGAATAATAAATTGTGCAATTAATATCCCGCTGCAAGCAAATCCACTGGTTGAAGCTTGATGACACATGTCCAAATTTGGAATATGTGAGACATCTTATATTTCGATTGTGAACATGTACGTTGTTTGGCTTATTTATTGATATATATTATTGAGTGCGAAATTATAACATTGATGTTATATGTTATTTTTAATTTATATTAATTGGATTAGAACTAGAAAAAGTTAAATCGAAATTAAATTGATCTACATTGGCAGAAATGAACTTTAATCGATGACTGTCTAATCAATATTCATACTATTTTATTACATTTTGTACATAAACAAAATTATTAATTTTTTGTTATTTAATATAAAAACAAATTAGATTAGAGATAATAAATTACATAGTTAAAAATTTTACTTTTAAGTACTTTTACTAACTGAATTAACTGCTGATCATGTATGTATTATCTGTACTATACACTATAATATATCTGTCTAATATTTTATTAACATAAATAAAATTTTCTAATTTCTTAACATAAGAAAGGAAAAATAGATTAGAGATAGTAAATAATATATTTGGAAATTTTATTTTCAGTTTGAAATAAAATTTTACAGATTGAATTAATCGGCAATAATTAATTATTAATTGAGTTAATCGAAATTTGATTAAAGTCGCCCTATAAAGATTACGTAGAAATATGATTTCTACATTCAACAGTGCGATGACGAACGATGCGTTTGACGTGCACGTGACAAGCTTTCTTTCAAAAAATAAAGCCTATTCTATAATTGTATAAGCGTAGTTGTAAAGGTTGTAGTTGTAAAAATTAATCTCGGTCAAATGTGAAGAAAATATTTAATTGTGATTGGTCAATTCTTACAACTAAAACCACTTATAATGCCGGTATTCATAGTCGGATCTTATATTCAAGACCGTCTTAAGTACGGTCTTAAGAAGTCACGAACCAATCAGAGTGCTGCATTAGCGTCTTAAGACATTACTTAAGACGGTCTTGAAATAAGAATTGACTATGAATACCGGCCTTACAAATTTCGCACGTCGCCTCTCGCGCAGATTTTCTGCGCACCACTAAATCTCCCGCTCGTGCACGGATCTGTTCTCTGTCGTTGCATTCCGTTGCACTTTCTGCACCTAAAATAGGACGGGCATACGTCGTACGTTGAGGGGAGAAAGAGAGAAGGTGAAAAGTGCACGAAGTACAGTTGCGAAGAACCAAGCTCTTATCGCACGTGCGAACGGCCATATTGAGATTCGCTCCTGTCGCCGCGGGCTCGTGATCGCACGCGTTGCGACGTGGGTAGTGGGTACGTCGTCACAATTAGCAGCGTGTTCGACCCGAGTCGCGGTACAGGGAGGAGTCGTTATGTCGTTCGGTAGCGGCTTCGGAGCGTCCACGTCAACGCCCGCACCCACGTTCGCGTTTGGCACCACACCTGCGTCCACAGCGACGCCGGTTAAACCTGGTAAGCCACCTCTTGTCACAAGATTGTTTATTTCTCATCCGCATCTCCTCCTTCCTTTTCTCCTTCCTTCTGATTTCGTCTCTCTATCGGACGTAGGGATACGTTCCTCGCTTTCGTGCATAGATATCTCGCGACAATTTGTGTGACAATTTTGAGGTTACTTCAGCGAGGTACTTTGTCGAGTTCTTCAATGAAGTTGAGGAATGTTCAAGACGCTTGACGTAAAGATGGGCCCTCCTCAGTTTCTCGTCGAGCTAGTTCTGGTGGTCGTGTCGGAAGCCTTGTCCAGCAGAGGCTGGTTTACACCCCCGCAATCCGGACTGCACTCGACGTCGCTCTTCGCGAGGAAAGAGTGTCTGCTCCTGGATCTCGCGATTATACACGCTGTGATGCAACACATGAATAATATAATTAGGAGGGTGGTCAGCAAAATGATTAGCAATGTCGAACGTTCAGAGTATTCGTCAGATTTGACGGTTTCGATCGAAGCCAGGGTGGTATGACTGTGATCCAGTATTGTGCGCGACTCGGTGCTGTAAGCGCCAATTTTCTTACCAGCAGTTGTATCTTCCAAATAATACATTTCATTTGGAATTTTACCAAGTGTCGTTATCATGATTTCCGCAGTTGCGTCCTGCTCAAAGATAATTGAATCAAAATCATTGCTAAATCTGTTGGGAAATAAATTGTTACAACAATTGTTACCCCAATTGCTATATCTGTAGTACCAAGTTCGCTTACAATTTGAGTGGAAAGATCATGTACTGACTTAATATGACCGAGGATCGAATTAGATGTAGCGACTGTCTGCAGTGAATTATGTGCCAATTGTGTGTAGAAATTGGTCTGTTAAAGAAAACATTTTTAATATACATTAATCTGTATTAAATTGTTATATTTTAATAACGTCAAAAAATACTTATAAGTTTTAAGTTTGCCTAGCATCAAAATAGTCTATTTTTATGTTGCTATTACCTGTAGATCATTCTGTTGATTTAGGAATGCCATCTTGTATTAATTTAAGTATTTTATATTATATGACCATATATTACAAATTTATATATGTATTTGTAATCAACTTTAAAATTTTTTAATATATGGAAATCCAAATAGTATAATGTCTGCAAACAGTTAAATTTAGTATTCATGCAGTATCTTCCAATATATGTAATCACAATCAAAAATATAAACGTTAAATTAAAATTATTTTCGTAAAACAAGCAACGAAAAATGTCATAATAGCAAATACCTTTTAATTGATATTTACCTAACTTCATGTTAAACAAAAAAAGATGACTTAAGCATTGTTCGATATCTACTACACTTAGTGGGTTGTTCCATCTTTCGATAAACTTTAGCTCACTCTCTTATTCTCTTACTCTCTCATACTTTTTTACTCTTTTGTTTATTCATTAGATAAATTATTACATAGTTTATCCGAAGATGGAACGACTGGCCCACAGTATTGTAAATCTATAGCGCATGTATATTATATATATTATAGATATTTCAGTACTGGTAGTATATATCGAAACATAGTATTTATTGATATATTTAACAAGAGTGTTTATTTTGTAGTTTTTATTGAAAGTGCTAACTAGTTACAAATTTTTAAGTGCCAGGATTTGGAACACCCTCGTTTGGGTTTAATACACCGACTACTTCAACACCAAGCTTGTTTGGCTCGCCGTCGACGCAGACTACCGGATTTGGTACTGGCACTGGATTTGGTACCCCGACAGCCACTGGTTTTGGCAGCGCACCGAGCACAGGTTTTGGAGCTGCACCTACATTTGGTACCCCGTCAACCAGCGCCTTTGGTTCGGCACCAGCTTTCGGTAGTACCCCCGTTTCCTCCACAACCACTGGATTCGGTACAACTTCGACATTTGGCAGCACTCCTGCTTCCACAACTGGTTTCGGTGGTTTTGGGACAGCGACAACATCGACATTAAGTTTTGGAGGTTTCGGTGGATTTGGAACTGCGACCACTACTGCTGCCCCTAGCTTGTTTGGTGGATTCGGCACTCCAAACACTGCTTCAACAGGTTTCGGTACATCAGGTTTTGGTGCATTTGGGAGCAAACCAGTTACTACCAGTGGTACATTCGGTGGATTTGGGACAGGTAATGCGAAATCTTTTTACATATAGATTAAGACTTCCGATATTGCAATATTTTTTCCTTACTTTTTATTAATATATTACATATATATCTACAGGGACAGGATTCACTGGATTTGGTATTGGATTGGCGCAGCCTCAGCAGCAACAGCAACAACAACAACAACAACCTACGAATACTGCATCAGAAGCTCTCTACAATGCTGTGTTTAATTGTCAATTGTATAATGATGAGCGAGATAATACCATTGCCAGGTGGAATCTTATTCAAGCATTATGGGGTACAGGAAAAGCTTATTACTCCGTAAATGCCCCACCTATAGACCTTACTCAGGAAAATTCGTTATGCAGATTTAAAGCCATTGGATACAGTCGCATACCTGATGCTGACAACAACGATGGTTTAGTAGTATTATGCTTTAATAAGAAAGAAAAGGATGTACAGGATGGAAAACAGCAATTAATAGCATTTCTCAATGGTTTGCTGGGAAATAAGCCCAATCTGACAGTAACCGTTGATAATATTAAATCAACGGGGGAGAACAAAAGTCAAGTGACAGTATATGTATCGGAAAAAGGAATCACTGGTTCTTACAGAAAAATTCCTGCCAATGAATTGGTCGCATATTTATCGCAAGTCATGCAAAAACAGCAGTTAGTACAAAATGGAGTGGAAGATATATTTCCACTGGTAAAACTTGATCCATCACAGCTGAAAGAGTACCTAGATAATCCACCTTGCGCTATTGATGCCAGATTATGGAAGCAAGCGCAATTGGACAATCCGAATCCAGAGCTGTATATTCCAGTTCCTATGGTTGGCTTTCAGCAAGTTAAACACAGACTGAAATGTCAAGAAGAGGAAACTGCTAGACATAGAGCGTTTTTGGACATGGCAGCTGAAAAAATACAAGGCTTGCAAAGGCAGCACACAGCTACACAGGCCCGACTTAAGGAACATAGACGTACATTACTGGAACTTCAGCACAGGGTTCTACAGGTATAGCAGCGATTAATTTTTCTTGTTCTTCAATTGGCCCTTGGCTCCGTAAGTGGAGCCGTATTGGCCAGTAACAGATCGTCAACTAACTTTTAAGTCTTACGTATACTTAATCAAACTTGTCTTTTAATCAGTGACATGATGGAAGAAATCCGAGCACATCTGGATTTCTTTCACCATGATCAGGGGAATACGTAATCGGTGTAGCAATTATGCTCCTTAAATCAGGAAACACAGCAGTGTCTTGGCGCTAAGACACTACTGTGTTCCTGATTTAACAAGCGCCGACGCTACCGTGTACTCATGATATAAAGTCTTTATATCATACGTGTACTTTACACGAGACCCTAATTACATTCCGCAATTGAGACTCTTATTCATAGATGGTGCGTAACATAAAGAAAAATCTGGCATATGTGAAGCATGGATGGGATCGAATCTGGATCCACGGATTACTAGTTCGCGGACCGAGTACCGAGCCACCCGATGCTTCGCAGTGATTAATTGATTTTATCATGATGCTTTTTTTCCGTTAACCGTTTAAAGGTGCTAGTACGGCAGGAGATTACGCGAAAAGTTGGATTATCCTTACAACCGGAAGAAGAAGTTCTAACACGCAGATTTGAAGCAATGCATTCGCAAATCAGTGCTCCAACGCAATATAAAGGAAGAATTAGTGAAATGCTCTCTCAGCTCAGAATGAGGCGGCACATCGATATTCAAAACCAAGAGAGGTATACAATGGATCCCATAGCACAGGATGATATTAAAGCGGTAAGAAAATGTTCATTTGCTCTAATTAAAAATTATCGAATAGTATGTGTAATATTTTCTTATTTCAGTACCTAAGCATGGAACAGCAGGGCATGGCGCAGCTTATTTCGACAATAAACGCTGATTTAGAAAGCTTAAAAGTCATTAAAGATGGAATGTCAGAGCTCTTGATGAGCCAAAGTATATCATGAGGATTGTAATATATAATAAAATTTTTTCATGTCTTCTATATAACTAAAAAATAATATGTTTATTAATGTTTATATAAATGGATCGTGATTGTGTAAATTTATTTTTATTTTTCACAAAGCTGTGCCATATTTATTTCACTTACGCAATTTCTACTTTTTTTCTTTGTAATCGAACATTGACGTGTCAATTAATGATTAAAGGGCCGCCTACAATGGAACGTATAATAAGCTGTAAGAAATCAACCGATCACAGTCTGTTTTCTCATTTAACTAATTAGTTAATTTCTTACAGCTTACTACTTACTATAGACAGCCCTTAAGTGTTGAAGATGGTTATTATATATATATACATTATTTTCAATTTTATATTAAAATTAAAAAATGCAATTTAATAATTCTTGCTTATTGCAAAGAAATATTTTTTAAGAACGTATTATTTTTTTCGTTTATTCGACGTTATACTTTGAGGTATATTTTAATATCTTGAAAAATATGTTAAGTGTACTATATAAAATAAAACAAAATGCATATTGCATAGATAAATAAAAGAATGATTTAATAAATGTATAAAATAAAAAAGGAAGTATTCCACAGCGCATATCATAAATATAAAATCTACAAATTGTAATATATTTCTGATTGAATATTGTTGATCGAAAAACGTGACCCTTTACAAAATACGTATTCACAGTGATTTGACATGATTAGCGCGAATTAAATTGAAATATATCAAAATTATAATTATTACAAATGGGAATCACAAATTTCCCTTATTTATAAATTTTTATCATTTTCTATAGCGTCAGTTCCTTTATTGGCATTTTTCATCGATGATAGAGATTTATTGTGAACATCTTGGCCTATGGTCATCTTTAATAATTTTAGAATCGACTTTTTATCCGCATTTTCATTTTCTGTAAGCAAAATGCATTTTGTTAATTTTTTCACGATTATAAGATAAAACGTTGTGTACTTACCTTCAGTAATTACTCCAGTAATTTGTTGTTCAAGATGCAACTTTTCTTGCGCTATCTCGTACATGCCTTCCTCTATTGTGCCTTCACTTAATAACCTTATGATAGAAACGGGTCTGCAAGAGAATTCAGCATCTTGAATATGTTCATTTTAATGAATGATAAAAAAGTTTTATCTCAACTTAAAAATATGCTTAAATTTTGTGATTATGCATACTTCTTTTGTCCCACGCGGTGACATCGATCTTCTGCTTGTTTGTCATTGTACGGATTAAAGTCTATATCGTGTAATATAACTGTATCGGCAGCAGTTAAATTGATCCCTAAACCTCCGGCTCTTGTTGATAATAAAAATATGAATATACTTGGGTCTTCTGTGTATTTATTTATAAGAGTCTGTCTCTCAGTCACAGGTGTACTGCCATCTAGTCTAAATTTCAATATTAAATTCATTAGAATTAATCTGAGACAGTATACAGCCACATTAATAATTAATTATAACAAACCTTAAAAATGTCTGTCCCCTAATAGCTAGATATTCTTCAAGTATGTCTAATACCATAGTAAACTGGCTAAATATGAGCACCCTGTGACCATCCGTTTTCAATTGTGGTAGTATCTTGTCCAGTTCCTTTAATTTACCAGCTTTAGGAATAAGTTCTTGGGGTAAACCGAATCCGGCTATACTTTTATATATACGAGTTAATTGATTTATTTGGTAATCAGATGTCCAAATCAGGTCTTCAAAAACGTATTCTGGATTCTTCTGTTTGTAACCTGGTTCTTTCGCCAGTCTACTTGCTATAGCCTTAATGATTGATAATTTATAATAAATCATATACTAATTAAAGAAAATACCGATAGAAAGAAATTGCACAGATTGCGTACATACATTTAGTTTATCCTCATCGTAATAATCACGCATGAGAAGGGGATGATTGGCGAGCTTCCTCAACTGCATCATCATGCCAGTACCATTTACATCTGTAATTTCGCTGGCCTCTGCTGAAAATTGAGCGACTAACTTGTTATACATACTTTGCTGTTTTTCAATTAATGTACATCGTATTATTTCGTCTTTCTTATGAGGCAAATCGCGTAAAACTTCAACTTTAAGTCGTCGAAGAACAAATGGCCGCATAATTTCCTTTGCATTTTTAACTTGTTCTCTTTCGAACATCGGCTGCTCTCCGTTCTTCTTATCACTCGGTGCTTTCTGCAAAATTTATTCAGAGTAGAATAAATTGTAAATAAATGACATATATAAAATTAATGCATTCTTAATAATAATATTTTAATGGCTTACCGGATTTTTAGAGAATAAGCTTTTTAAATCTGCTTGTTTTCCAGCAAACAATGAAGGCATTACAAATATTAACAAAGACATTAATTCCAATAAATTATTTTGTAGAGGTGTACCAGTCAATAGAATTCGACGCTTAGCCTTTAAAAAACAGATTTCGAAATTTTGTTATAAGAAAACTTCGTACATTTCCATACATACGAGGTCTGTCTTAAAAAGTATCAGACTTGCGTATATCTTTGTTTTTGGGCATCTCTATTGTGGAAAATAGGGAGGATTTTGAGGAGAATGCCTGTTTTCCACAATGCCCAAGATATACACAGAAGTCGGATACTTTTGGGACCTTGTATAATGTATGTCTTGTATATAAATATATGATTAATACATACATTAATTCTGACAAGATTTTCGTATCTAACAGTGCTCATATTCTTAAGCATATGTGCCTCATCAAAGACTACATAGTTCAACGGCATAACACGAAATAGTCTACGCTCCTCTGGAGTACTACATATTAAATTGTACGTAGTTAATAAAACATCGACATCATCAAGATCACCATTTCGCCAACCCATTCGCATCTCTTTTCGTTCCTCTTGAGAGCCGTAATATTGTACTACTTTCAAGCTAGGTGACCATCTTTCTAGCTCATCCATCCAATTTTCTATACCAGGAAAAGATTTTTGCATATTATAAAAACTCTGTGAAGCAAATGTCTGAAAACACAATATATTTACCCATAGTTGAACTGGGAACGACAATTAAATGAGGCCCATCCTTTTCATCGAGAAGATCAGCTTCTTTCAGATATGTCAAAAATGCTATCACTTGTATCGTTTTTCCTAAACCCATTTCATCAGCTAGTATACCATTTACATTCTGTGCATGCAAAACAGCAAGCCAGTTTAGGCCAACTATTTGATACGGAGCTAATGTCAAATTTGGCGATAATGCTTTTGGCTGTTCTGTTATGGATGATGCGCCAGCAGCTACAGCTTTTTCCATGTTGATTGACAAACGAAAGCATTTTTTCATAAGAAGTTCTACCGCACGACGTGTTGATAGTAATACCTTTTTATGCATATTAAAATAGAATTAATCATATACACAATATATATATATATATGTATATGCGCGCGCGCACGCGTGTGTGTGTCTGTGTGTATATTTTGTTATAAGAATTATGAAAATATCTTAAATTTAATGAAAATTAATCTTTGTTCTCGAATTCTAATAATTTTGTAGAAAATAAAAATATCGTTAATTGCATAGGTTATTTTTTTCAAATTTACCTGAGCTGCATTCAATAATTCTGTATCTAAATATTTTGTATTTTGAAATTTATTCACTAAGTCTCTCCAATCTTCAAATGGCCTTGCATCTATAATGGCTTGGGCTTTTTTTGAAGAACATTGGGACATCAGAAGCAGTTCCGCAAGTATACCATTCTGCATAAATTCTAAAACTGCCTTTTTATCACCTGTGAGCTCATTAGATATCTCTATATCCGAATCCTCATCACTGTAAAATAATTGCATATGTTTATATGGCGATCATATATTTAAATTTAATTGTAAATACAATTTGTTACAAAATAACATACCTATCAAATACTTTGTCTTTATTGTAATCTCCTTCATCTGAATCGATATCTATATCTTCGTCTTCGTTTAATTTTCTTCTTTTCATTTTTCTAGTTTTTGCAGACGCTTTCAAACTTCTTTTTCTATGTTTTTTAAGTGTTTCCTCTGCCTCCTCGACGTTCCAATTGGTACTTTTAAGTATTTCCTGTATATGCTAAAAAATGGTTCATATTATTTTTTTAATTTAATATTTAATATGTAGACACAACAATTTTGTTTGAAAGGCTTATACCACGAACGCAGGATAACGGTAGCAAAATTTAAATTTTATTAATGTTTAATAATTATTATTATCACTATGTGTTAAACATTAATAAAATTTAAAAAGCCTTTTAAACAAAATTGTTGTATTTTTATTTGAACCACGTTTTTCTTTGTACTTGTTTAATATGTAGTCACAATACGTTCAGTTAAGCATTCAGCTGACATTATTTTGATAATATTAAATACAATAAAGAAAGCCATGATCGGTCAAAATTAGATGTTTCAAATAATACATTATATATATTCTTTATTAAATCAATTTATTCCAGATATGATTGCGCGCTCATAACTTTCGGACTTTCAACATAATCATTCTGAAACGCTAATAATCCCCCCTAAATTAGATTAGAAAGAAAGAAAGTAAAATCTTGATAACTTTCGGACTTTCAACACAATCATTCTGAAACACTAATAATCCCCCCTAAATTAGATTAGAAAGAAAGAAAGTAAAATCTTTCTTTCTAATCTAATTTAGGGGGGATTATTAGCGTTTCAGAATGATTATATTGAAAGTCCGAAAGTTATGAGCGCGCAATCATATCTGGAATAAATTGATTTAATAAAGCATATATAATGTAACAAATATTAATTAAAAATTTCTGAGCGATTGAGAGCAATAATAGCGCAGTAGTTGGTACGTTTGATCTTAACAATAGTATATTTCAACTTTTACATGATAAATCGATCGAACGTTTCAGTTCCATTCAAGTCATCTTCAGCAATGAAGTACTTAATTACATGTGATGTTCTTGGTTAAAATCAATGTGATGTATTAAATCGAAGAGTGCAGTAAGGAGAGTCTCTTAATTCCAAATTTAAGAGAGTAACTGTCAAAAAACTATACAGCTAAATGATCGCTAAAAGAAAATAAAGAATTAGCGAAAAACAGTTGTGAAGAGGAAAGTGAATCTTAAAAAGATTTACCTACTGCACTCTTTGACTGCACACTGGAGGACATTATAATAATGTGTCAAAAACATAAATTAAGAAATATCATTCGATACGGTTATGGACTTCAGTATCGAATTAAATTCGTTACTCAAATGAAAGCATTGAAACATGTGGTCTGTTTTCTGTTCCTGCACTAGACTGCACTAAAGTCTCTTTCTCGCTTTCGACAAATATCAAACATATACCTATTTCACTTGAAGTCTATTTATAAGCATGGTGTAAAAATTCAGTATCGTTTTATGTATTTAAACCATTCTCTTGTAACTTGATATTGAGCATTTCCGAAACTAATCTTTTCCCCAAATATCTTTCGTTATCTAATATTTTGGTGTTATCAAAATCAAATTAGTGTTTGAATTGTAATCTGTGTTCCGAGATGACTGATAGATTTCCAGTTTTTTTGTTAATGTCATTTCGGTGTTCCTTAATCCTAGTATTCGACTTTCTACTGGTCTGTCCTACATAGGACATATAATGTATTATTTAAAACATCTAACTTTGACCGAACATGGCTGAATCTCTATCGTATTTGATGTATTCACATATACGGTGCTTAAAAATATTAAATAATATTTTAACGAAAAATGCCGACAAAATGACAACTTATTATGTCAGCTCATTACCTGGGCAGCTTTATCTCGAGTATCAAAGATAATAGAGAAACATTCTTAGGGAAATTTACCATACTGAAAAAAATCATGTGACAACGTTACATGATGAAATTATCTAAGTTAAAACATGTAAATCATGTGTTGGATTGTTCCAAATCAGTACATGATTTTTTTAAATGATGTAATTTGAAAAATCACATGATATTAAAAATAATTTCATCTATCATGTGATTTTATAGTTATTGAATTTTAAAGAATTTAATGATAGAAATAAAAGAAAAAAGAATATTATGTGACTGCAAGTGACTTTTCAAAATACGTAATTTTAAAATCACGTACTGATTTGGAACAATTTTCATTACGTAATTTACACGTTTTAATTTTTAATTACAAGATTTCGTCATGCAACTGTGTGACGTGATTTTTTTCAGTAGGGTAATATTGAAGTGGTTAATTATCTATTTCGGGTACTATAAACAATTGTTCAGTGTTTTTAATACTCAAAATAAGTAATTTCAAGTATTAAATTAAGAGTTTTATAAAGATTTCATCTATATTTAGTAAAAAAGATATAATGGGCCTTCTACAATAAGCCACTAGTCATAAATCAGAAGTCAGAGCTAAAAATTGACCTGCAATCACAGTCGTTAATTTTTAGCTTCTGAACTCTGATTTGTAACTAATGGCTTATATTGTAGAAGGCCCATAAAAATTTAGGCAGTAATTATAGATACTAGTTAAAATTTTAAGTCTATAAAAAAAGATACTTAGAAAATTTGAAGATACTTACTGTTGCATCATTCTGTGGATACAAAGTTGTCAGGTACTTTAACTTATTCTCTTTACCTTTGGCGTTACAGTCTGAACTTAGCTTAACTGGACTACCAACATCGCTATCACTATCTTCAATGCGATTTACAGACTTACGGCGCATGTGTATATCAGGAGGTACCAAATTACTGTCCTCGTCCGCTAGAATTAGAGAAAAAAAATAATAAGACACATAGGTCTTTCATTTAAGACGCTAGATAAGAAAACAATTACAAATTACATATCACATGCAGTATTAAGAATTTATATATAAATAATTACAAAATTTGTACCAGAATGCAAATAGTATATTATAATATAAATTTTGATTTTTATAAACAATTCCTCTTGCTACATTTGCAAAAGGAATTGTTTAAAAATCAAAATTTATATCATGATATACTATAAATTGCTAAATTAAAACATTCGCATAAATTGAAACTGTTCGCGAAAACAGAAAAACGAATACGACTGTTAAGGATATGCATGCCAATTATGCGCGTGCATCGATTGACAAGACAATAGGAAAAAGATACGCGAGTTCTTACACAAGTTCATGGCCTTCGTTTGTTTTTTTTGAAAACGGAATTGTCGCAAGAGGCTGGAGCTACTCGTGTCCGTTTTGGGCGAATTCGATTCGGACATCGCGTCAACCGTGCGAGGGACGCTGACAGGTATGCATTTTTCCAGGATTAACTTTCGGAATCGTCTGCCAGGTGCATTCGGTGCGATTCGCCGAACGCTGCCGAGCGCGACGGGAATGACGGGATTACGTCCGTTACTTGGAGTGTAGAGCGTGTAGAGTGTAAAATCAGCAGAAAGTAGCTCAGACCAGACTGTAGAGTGCAGCGCCGACAGTGCGTTTGGCAGAATAAAATTATGCCTGGGCCCCTATTCTTCTAAAGAAACGTATACGTAAGCTAGGAAAATACTATAGTATACGTTACGTATTCTATAGTATTTTTCTAGAATTTTGTATTATGTTTCTTTTCAAGAATAGAGGTCCTGATTTTTACGCATAGATACTTTAAACCGAAATGTTCCAGATCCAAGGAAATATAACGGTATCGAAAATCTAATCGGAGGGGAAATAGACATGCGCTTACGACGACAAATAGAAGAAGTTCATGTTTGTATGACAGAAAACGGGACTGAATTATAAGCAAATATAAGAAATATAAGTAAATATATCGTCGTTCATGACGTTTGTATTTTAATTCATTTTATAATTCATACAGTATAATTAGCGCGCATACAAAGAAAATTATTCAAATAAAAATTAACATTAATAATGCATAGAGGTAAAAAACGTTAAAAAAATATAATATTAGACAGCAAATAATTTATAAAATTAATAAGGAGCATTCAGCCACAACGCCAGATGTGTGTTATGCTAAAGTCATATATATTTCAAAATTGATTAATAAACTAGGTATATATATATAGACACGTTTCGGTCAAAATTTGACCATCTTCAGTACAATCATATAAAAAGGTTGTTACAATACAAAAAAAAACAATCATTATGGACTCCGAACCAAGGTATTATAAAAGATTAGTCACAGAAATGATACACATAAAGAGACAAAATATAAGTTTAAACAAGCAAAATGATATACAGAACGGGGTTTCCTGAGATTTATCTACCAATTATAACTCCTCCGAAATAATAAGTTTCTATCCGCTCTAGTTGGCCTTCTCCTTCCTTACTTGTCATCATGCTAGACATAATATCTGCTTCTTCCGCATTGTGTGAAAACATTTAGTCAGCAATTGTCGTGCATATTTATTCCAAGTCTTGTTAACAGAGAAATTACCGGTCATACCAATGTGTTTACCTCACTCTATTCAAGGTTGTGCTTCACAAATATGTGGTGTGTTTCTTAAATTTTGAATAAAACTTTGTTGCAATATAAAATGTAATTGACATATATAAATCAATAATATTCGATTTTGGTTTTTTAAAAAATTTTAAAAAACACACACAGTATTGGGGAATCACGTATAAAAACAAAATTGAAAGTTTCAACCTGGCATATACGGAGGGATATTCGCACGTACCGATAAGAATCTTACTTCGTTAAATTTAAAATCACAATTTTTATTCTCGCACGCAATGATGCTAATCTACAAACGAAACGTATATCAGAGTGTAAAATACGTTGTGGCATGTATAAGACACATCACATTTTTGACGGAAGTTATTTTGCGTCATTGTAGTTGAATGAGTAATTATGTAATTCGTATTTGATTTAAATTTGCAAAAAGACATGCATATCGATTTTCACGTGGACATAGGAAATTTATCTAATGTTGTTTCCTCTTTTTTTTGTATTGTAACAATCTTTTTATATGATTGTACTGAATGCCTTGACTTTGACTTGATGGTCAAATTTTGACCGAAACATCTATCTAGTTTAATTATCAATTTTGAAATATATTGACTTTAGCATAACATATCTGGTTGAATGCTCCCCCCCCCCCTTATTAATTTTATATATTTTTAAATTTAAGCCACGTAAAATACTATTATAGCAAATAATTTCATTGATGCGAGATATATGTATACAATATAATAATAATAACACGCGATATAATAGAAGGGTGTCTGGAAATATTTAATATTTAATTGATGATTAATTTATAAAATAATATTTGATTATTATTATTATTATTGTTGATTATTATTATGTTATTTAATCGTTAACAAAAATAGTTAATTTTTTATTAGCACTCAAGGCTTAACAGAATTAGATTATAGATAATAATTATTTTATTTTTAACAATTCTTCTGACTTAATTAATCGCTGATTAATCAGTTCGATCAAAGTCACTCTTAAGTTAATCGGAGTTTTAGGCCCTACTATAATAAAACGATGAATTCGAGGAAATATTAGAAAAAATAAATATTAAATATAGAAATTAAAAAATATAAATAAAGATTAAACGTTATGCAGAATATATGCGTATAGGGCCTTCTTTATATTTTTATATTCAAGACCTTAAGTTCTGTCTTGAGGTGTCACGAACCAATCAGAGAGTCGCGTTAGCGACTTAAAACATTACTTTAAAAGACGGTCTTAAAATAAGAATCGACTATGAATACAGAAGGCCAAAATCGCCTCAAAAGAAGCCGTTCCTGTCATCAGCGACGTTTTCCGCGGTGACCAGCGGTGACTACCAGCAACGCCAGCTGATTGGCTGATCGCGAGATGCTCGCGCTTCGCCCTTCGCCCACCTTCGCCACGCCGCTGGCCGCTCTCGAGTCTCGAGTGCGCGTGATTCAAGGCCGACGACTCTACACACCTGCGCCGTCGTCGTCTGCTCCACCGCCTCCACCTCCTCCGTTTATTTTATTTGTATCAATTGCATCTGTCGTAATCTGTCATTTTGTCACGAGACGCTGAGAGCATCGTTATGTTCAACGGCGGATAAGTGTGTCGAATAGCACGGGTACCAAGGGAAGCAAGGATGTTATTGTACACGTTGATCGGCGGCTACATGCTGACCTCGGTGATACTATTCAAGTACCCCACCCTGCTGCATAAAAAGAAGAAGGTGAAGTTTTTGTGTCAGCACATCAGCCATCGGGGCGGTAAGTCGTCCTTGCGTTCCTCTCTTTGTTTACCATCCGCAAATTCGCGAACGCGATAAATATCATTAATTTACTCTTATGTATGAATCGTTTTAGGTGCCGGCGAGAGCTACGAAAACACGATGTGCGCGTTCAAACGGTTAGTGCAAGTATTGTTTACCCAAGACTCTCCCCTTCACCCAAGACTGCGAAAATATATTGTCATCCTGTGCTAATTGCTGCGTCATTTAATCACCATATACATTACATGGCAGCATAAAGTAAAAATGTTTACATGTGATTTCACTTTAAATATTTAATTAAAAGTAACATAACAGGGAAAATTTAATGTTTTATATCAATTTTCATGTCTTCACTTTTACATTAATATTTTAAATTCATATAACACACTTACTATTAACATTTAAAAATTTATATGGTATATATATATATATATATATATACTTGTAGCATAAAACGATAAAAGAAATTTATTTCAATATAAGTTATTAATTTTTACATAATGTAATTAATTTATTTATATACAAGTAAGAAAAGAAAATCAAAATAATGTTTTTGTCAATTTATGTAACTCGAAAAAAATAAGATACGAATGTGTCTAATAATATATAGGGTGTCCCATTTTAATCGATCATCTCAAATATCTCTTGAACAATGAGTTGGCTAAAATTATGTTAATATCATATTTTATCAATTGTATACTTAAGTGAAATCAATATCTTTGCTTGCAATTGTGCAGAGCAGTGGCTATTGGAACACAAATGTTGGAATTAGATTGTCACCTTACAAGAGATGGCGAAGTAGTAGTCTCTCATGATCAGAATCTTTTACGCAGTACTGGTATAGATAAGAATATCGCTGAATTGGATTACAAGGATTTACCGCTCTTAAAGCAATGTTTACCAATTGATTTTGATCCAGGTATTGTTATTTATTATTTTTAAAAACGACTATACTTACGAACAGAATTATTTAAGAACTATAGTTGAACAGATGTGGAATATGTTGGTTCGTCAAAAGAAGAGGATCGACAATTTGCATTGTTACGAGAAGTCTTTGAGGCATTCCCCAATATCCCCATTAACATTGATATTAAGATCAATAATGATCGGCTTATATCGAAAGTTTCCGATCTTATAAAAGAATTCAATAGAGAAGAATATACAGTTTGGGGAAACTTCAGTGATGAAGTTACACAAAAATGTTATAAAATGGTATGTTAACCTATTAAGTTTCTGTAAAGATCAAGTTAACATATTTTGAAAGGATTGAAATAATACTAAAAAATGGTAGTGATAGTAGTAATTTTGAAACTGAATTGCTAAGATTTTTGTGCTATTATAAATACCTATTAAGCTTCTGTAAAGATCAAGTTAACATATTTTGAAAGGATTGAAATAATACTTCGTAAAAAATGGTAGTGATAGTAGTAATTTTGAAACTGAATTGCTAAGATTTTTGTGCTATTATAAATGCTAATATTTAAATGGCCATATACAGGATACTAAGTACTCTACAAGATTTTAAAGAATAATTTCTCACACCAATTCAAAAGAAAACTTCATATGAACATATTTTCCAAAATTTTTAGGAAAAACTTTCCTTCAATTTTAACACCCTGAATCTTTAATATTAAGCCGTTTCGGACATAAGATTATATGAAATTTTATGAAGTTTTCATCTTGAATACTGAATATTTAGTATCTACTTCGTATAAAGAATGCCGTACAATTCTTATGAAAAATGACATTCGGCGAAATTGGAGGGTTGTAACTTCGCTATTTTATAGTTTGTGTGATGCTGATTAAAAGTTAATATTACTACAATCTTCGCAAATAAATTGTTGTGTTTTTAAAGATATGTAAAATTTTTTAATTGTATGTATTTAGTTAATTCTTGCATAAATCAAATGTATCATAAGTGTGAGAGTAGAAAAAAGTAACATTTTTTCATGGGAACACGTTTTGAATAATTTGACTCGATTCCATCCTTTCACTTCCAGTAAAGTGGAAGAAGAAATATTGACAAAATTTCCGATTAAAATAAACATGTCGTATTTATAAATCGATTTTTTGCATATTTGCAAATAAGATAAATAAAATATATTTTATTTGCAAAAACTGATTTATAAATAAGAATATGTTCATCATTTTAATTGGAAATTTTTTCAATATTTCTCTCCTCGCTTTACTGAAGATGAAAAGATGAAATTGAAAGCTCGAATTATTAAAACATACTTTTATTTAAAAAAAAGTTTTTTTTTCTGTTCTCATGTTTTTAAAATGTTTTACTACTAGAAGTAATAACCAAATACATAGGTTTTGTGAATTTTGTCTGTCTGAAGAAGTCGAACGATTTATTTGCAGAGGTAGCAATGTTAATTTTTTTTTTATGGAAGAAACTTTCAAAAAACACTCCTGATTATATCGCGCCCCCTCTCCCCCAACAGAGCAGATGGTTTCCTCGTTTCCTGAGGGAGCAATTGGTCCAATCCCGCGAAATTAACGCAGCTTTCTGGAGCTGTGTTGAATTTTTATTCACTAAAACTCCCGTTACAGTCGTTCTCCAGCATAAAGGGGGAAGGATACTGAAAACTTACAAATATTATGCAATGTCTCCCTAATTGTGTGTCGAATATACTGTCCTCATTTAGAGGAAGAGGTGGATGCAGAAGATCCAGAGAAACCTCCTTTTAACCTTATCCTCTCCGGATCGTCCCAGAAATGCAATAGAGTGCGAGCATTACATCTCACCATCCCTATACGCAAGAACTAGACAGACAGACAATGACGTGCCTGCCTACCTACATCCGGTGGCTCTTATATTTTGCCTGGATAGCTCGGTAGTAACTAAGACTATTCGTGGAGAATGTTAACTTTTGATCAATACTACATAAACTATAAAATAGAGCTAATTTCGCTGTAAGCCATTTTCCAGAAAAATATGTGGCTTCCTTTATGCATTGTTAATTTTTTTACTATCTTTAATAATCTTGATTTTTGTTGTAGAATCCAAATGTAAATTTACTGTTTTCAATGCAACGTGTAGCAATGTTGATACTTCTCATGTATACTGGCTTGTTACCATTTGTACCACTAAAGGAAACACACCTTGAAATTTTCTTGCCTTCAATTTATTTGCGGTAATATAATTGAAACTTTTATGTCTTTGTAATTACAATGGAATTACGGAAAAAACATTTCTTGTAAAAAAGTTCTTTTAATTCTAGAAGAAAAGGAGGTCCAAGTCCAACATTTTTACCACTGGAAAAGTTGGTAGTACGTACGATTAATGTACTATTAGTGAGGCCGTGTTTATTTAATCATTTAAGAGCACGAGGTATACATGTAAGTATATAGAATTACAATTGACATTGATTGATTTTTAATTGACTTATATTTTCTTATAGGTCTATTTTTGGGTCTTGAATAAAGATGAAGAATTCGAAAGAGCATTTAATCTGGGAGCAACTGGTGTAATGACAGATTATCCAACAAGATTAAAATTATTTTTAAAGAAACGTACAATAGAATGAACCGGATAGAATAAATAGTCACAGATAACACAAACTATTGAAAAATTTACGGAGTTATTTATGTCTGGGAAGAGATATCTGCCATGATAAGCCAGAAGATATATAAGAATAAACAAAGTAGTATATTTTTTATAAGCAAAGCAAAACTATTTGCTTATGTTCTGTGTATAAATGCCAATTTTGCCACAATTATGACAGTTCGTACAAATTAATTCATTAGCGAAATTGCGTATACAATATCCATTGTATACGCTGCATACAATAGTTGTATTATTATTACATTAATGCGGATATCCATTCATGGAATAAGATTGCTCTGGCCTCATAAATCTTCCAATTATTCATTTACATTTTTTGCTTCATCGAAAAATATAGACTGTCCTGAAATTTGGAAATCAAAATACTATAGCAAGAAAATTTTCGAAAAAGATAAGTAAAAAAGTATTTATCATTTTTCGTTCCAGTATATATAAGAAAAATCAACATTGCTACATGTTGCATTGAAAACAGTAAATGTATATTTGGATTCTACTACAAAAATCAAGATTATTAAAAATAATAAAATATTACAGATTATAGTTAAATGGTTACTTATTATTGACCAGTTTTAAACCTTATATCTCAAAAACTATTATAAAATTGTCTTGCTGTAACATTTTGATTCACGAATTTTGAAACACCATTTATATTCAACGAGACTTTTTCTTTTAATTGTAATTAGATTAAAAGCTAATATTCTAATTATCAGTATTGATGGTTATTCGTGTAACTAGACTGGTAAATAAGCCTGCGCAGCTAGCCATTTATTATAATATAGCGATTTTTACATAATATATGATTGTAATGCGTACTTCTAATTTGCTGTTAGAATCTATTCGCGGTCTCAGATTTTATATATTATTTTTGTTTACGGGATAGGCATACTTTACCTTTATATAATATTCCAAAAAAAAAACATATTCCTCAATAGCATTCGTTTCTCTTATTGTGATTTTTTATTTATAATATTCTTCTACACATAGATTTATTGTAAGGAAATTCATTGTAAAAAAGCCTGCTTGCATATCCCAGTTTTTAGTACAAAACATCTATTTATTACTATATCTCTCTGGGGCCAGCGTTAACTTAGTCCAGCATTTAAACGCTTTGAATAACATATATAATCTGATCTATATATGAGGCATTTGTTAAATAAGTTTTAATCTTCATAGATTTGTGAAGACATTTTATGTGAAAAGAGAAAACTCGATCTACGCAGATCGTGATATGTCCTTAGTATATATTGGTGTGATACAAGGAATTTCCTTTTTGTGAAAACTGAATGTGATAAAAGTCTGTGTCAGTCTCATAATATTGAGAGTGTGAAATCGATGAAACTCTATCAGGATTAATCCTATTGAATAAAGAAATAAATTTGTGTGCAAATATTGTATTTGGCGTATGATATTTATACGGTATTACGAGATAGTTAAGGCATGATAACCAGTATTAATATCTTATAACAACTTAATATATGTAGGACATACTTCACAGGAGTTATCATTCTTCAACGTTACATCCATCCCTGAAGCATATCCTACATATTAAATTACATCATGTATTTGCATACAGAGCATTTTGCAATTAACATAACTCAATTGTCTATGAATATCTATATGTTAAATATATGTACTTTTCTAATCTTTTGAACGTAGAAACAATGTACTGAACAACTAAACAAATATTATGTTAAAAAGACATATTTAACTGCAGCTCACGCATTTATAAAAAGTGTAACGATATAAAATCTTTTCTAACTTATTATATGTATATTATATATAATTTATATTTAGGCTGTTTTATATATAAAAAAATCTATGTGTATATGTGCCTATATATATATGTGCCATTATATATGTATACAATATACATATTCAGATAAAAGTATAACAATTGTATAAGATTACCAAAGAGACGTGAAAAATATCAATATTTATAGTTATGAAAAATAAGAAAAATTATACATTATATGCTGTCTTATGGGACGGTCGTAGAATTCATGTGATGTACGTTGTTTTTATTTGATGTTTATATGTATAATCTCAATTTATGAAAGCTGTCTTTAATGATACATAATTATAATCTTAATTTACCAAAGAATTTTTTAAAATTATAACTTTAGTATTTCGACGTATTATGATAGCATAAATATCCTTTTATTTATAATATTAAGAAACATATAAATTATTTATTATACAAGTTTTCTTGTCCCATTTAAACGTTAATGATAAAAAAAGTAAGAAATAATTTATATGAAGATTGTCTACTTGATTGTAAGTGTACTTCAGGAGGGAAGGATTAAATAAATAATATACCAAGTTTTATTAAGATTATTTGCTTTTATATTAAATAATAGTCTTATAATGTATAATTAACATTGAACATGTTTTACAATGAATATTAAGTATAGAAAAATAAATGCAACTATGTACAAACTCATGTACCTTTGTATTTGAAATTAACTTTTGTGTATTTGTAAAACTCGAAGTTTATAATATAAGTTTTCATTCTATGATAAATAATTGTTCCTTTACCCATATAAAAATAAATTATAAGTCTCATATGGTAGGAAATTTAATTGTATCTATGCATTTCTAACTTTTATTTAATTTATTGAGATTCTAAGATTTATTCCTTTATGACGAAGGAAAAACAGTTACAAATAAATTAAATTTACATCAGATCTAGAAAATGTGTGAGAATAATACTTTCATTATTCTCACATATTACATCACATATTCGAGAATAATATCTTCAATATTTGTATTTTTTATATTACAGTATCTTTTTGTACTCGTAATTAATTAACTCTAATCTAGAGACATTGGTAGTGTCTCGGCCCTAAGCTACGCGCAGCGATAAATATATTACATCAGAAAATATAAAGAATATTTGAGAATCTATCTTATATATAAAATATTATTTGATACATAGTATATAAAATGCATTATATCGATTATTTATAAATGGAAGTATATAATTGTATAAATAAATAAATAATATACATATAATGTATATATCTAATTTTTATATATAAATAAAATATTTATATATATGTTACGCACGAGCATATAACGTTTGCGTTTACGCGACGTTTCGAACGAATCGCGCACTCGTGCACGAAAGTACACTCTTTAGAATGTTTAGAACACAGAACATTAATTAGTGAACTAGCAATATTGTAACGCAAAGTAATATTACGAAAAAAATTCACGTTCAATTCTAAATACCAAAAACGAAACAAAATGCCCGCGCTTCTTTTTTCGGTGTTCTTTGGGCGCTCGCGAACTCGACGAAGTTCTGAGGCACGAAGACAATGCCTCGAGTGACGCGAACGCAGTATGGACCCAACAATACTATAATATACACATATTATATGTATATAATACATATATTTATACAATATATATATATATATATTTATGTTTATACATATAATTATTTTTGTCAATATTTATATTATATAAAATGTGTCTAACTCATTGTCCTAAAATCGTAGAGAGACGTAGTTGCTTAGAGATATTTGTTAATATTATGCAAGAAACGTTTAGTGCATATTACTGTTTATTAATTTCAATACACCTTCGTTAATTTATCTGTAAAAGTAAAATACACATATTTTGCACAGAATAAGTCCGTCTGTTGTTCACTTTCAGCACTCGCATGCATCGTATTTGTATATTATTGACATAAAAATACTTGAAAACTATAGTTTTCAATTATTTTCAAAAACACAATATATGCTTTACCTTATGTTATGATACTGTGAAAACTTGCAAGAATATATAAAATAGCCTTGTCACTCCCAGAAAGGAGTTATTAATCGAAAAGCGATCTGCCATAGAAAATGCTTACATTTATAACAGCAGATGGACTTATTTCTATACAAAACACACATCTCATTTATTCTTTATAGAAAGATTAATAAATTTAGGAGTGTACTATGAACAGTATATTGCATGTAAAATTAAACATTTCTTATCACTGAATATCAGTTGATAAGAATTGTATGCATATAATATCAAAACTTGCTTGTACTTGATGTAAGACATTACTATGTCTCTTGATATTTATCAGTTAATTAGGCAAGCATTTGTTAGATTTAGGTAAGAGTTTTTGTGACATATACTTCAGTAAAATCTCTGTTTGTTTTTTTTTAATCAAATCAATTTTTCATTACTAAGAATTATACTTCATAGCTGTCATGGATTTCTGCATATACTTATTTCTATTTAAAATATCAAATTCACAGATCTTGTGTCTAGAAATTACAGAGATATCGGTATTTATGTGGGTTCTTTTGATGTGTTTGTTTGGAGCTGCTCCTTGTGCTTGCATTTATGATACACAAAACTATCTGACGATTCTCTACTATCTATTGTCATAATCGTACGATACGTAAAAACCTTGCCTTTGCAGTAGCAGCAGTGTCTATCAGAGGGATGCGAATCGTCGAAGTGCTTCCTTATGGCAGCCCAGTTTCCCGAGATGTCTCGGTTGCAATCGTCACAATGAACACGCGTTTGTCGAAATCTCTCATGGACCGAATCCGTGACGACACGACCTTCAACTTCCTCCAAGTCTTGTACATTGACTGACATCTTGCATCTACAATTCAAATCACTCAGTTAATAGAACGTCCAGTATAAGAGAATTCTATTTGCAATATTTAAAATTTACTACACTCAATCAAAATTCAGAGCCATTAACTTTGTTAAAAGAGTATTTCCAACAATAAAAAGCATTTTAAATTTAATCCTTAGTGCAATGAATTTTTAGTCCTTTTACTATACACAATTAATGGGATTAATCATCACTTTTACAAGTATAAAAACTGTTAAGTAATTCGCTTACATCTACTTTAACATGTATAAAGTTATGTATTAAAAAAAAGGAAAGAGAATAGAATCCATTATTCATCCAAATGCTCCCAATATTTCAAAGAAAAGAAATGCACGAATGACTCAATCGTGTGTACTAAGGATTAAATTGTTGACATAGTTAGACTTTTGATTTTAGCTCTTTCGATACGATTAAATAATGTTAATTACCAGTTTTTCTCGATGAATATGCAACTCCAAGCGTCTCAAACTCTTTTTTTTCCTCTGTCCACTTTCACTCGAAGCGCAATGAATTATTACGTTCAGGTTAGGAACCGTATGTAGGATTGTATTCAAATAACAGCAAGTAATGTATTCTTATGTGATGTTTTTCACTCCAATATCTGAAACCGTCGATATATTCTAATCACATTGCGTAATTATTTTATATGTATATATATATATATATATATTATGTATATAGAGATAAATACTTGTTAATCCTACAGCTTGCTCCTACCAGCTCGATGTCAACGTGCGTCAGAGCATAGTGTAAGAAAAGGTATTTAACAATAAGTAATACATTAATACACCATACGTCAAAATCAAAGCGTCAACAGCGTCAACAGACGTCAGGCGCTTTCCCTCTTATTGTCAGATTAGGTTAGATCTTAAGCTGACTTGGGGGTTGGGGGGGCCTTGGGGCTCTTGGGAGTTGATAGAGTTGATGGAGTGCTTTCCATTTAACACAAGTCGACACAAACATTCTCTCTTTCTTGATGTTCAGAGAGTAACAAAGATAAGAGAATAACACTTGTATCAAACGGAAAACACCCACTGAGGTAAATGTACCAGTCAATGAACCTGATTCAATCATTGGACAAAATAACAAAAATTTTAAGTATTAAGCTTTTAATCAATGATATATGTACGATTCTAAATAAATTCGTTTTATTAAATTTTTATAAATAAATTTATTTAGAATTGTAGAGCTTAATATTTGAAAAATTTTATTATTTTGTCTAATTGAATCATATCCACTAACCGTCCACCAGTGTCCACTCTAAACTGGTATATTTATCTTAATATTTCCTTATCAAATTCAGATTACAAGCTGATATTATGGGTGCGTTCCGAGTTTCGCATGAAGTGCATGATGCATCATTTGTCCTTGTTGTTCACCAAATAATAAAGAAGGATAAAACAATACATCATGCGCTTCATACGTAACTCGGAACGCACTCTATGTTTGTCGTCATTTTAACATCAAAATGACATTAAAAATATTATTTTGACAAAATGATAAATAACATCAGCTCGCTCTTTAGATAAATTATATAATTTTGAAAATTACTTATTTAAGTGTCAAACGCACACAAGTGTTCTTAATAATTAAAATAAATAATTCAACTCTCTTCCAGTATTAAAGATATATTTTTTAACAAAATGCAAACATATACATTTTTCTATGTTATATTTGAAAATAGGAAAAAGTTTGAAGGCAATTTAGACTTGGATCAAACATTTTAATAAGTAGATATACTTTTAAAAAATAATTAAGATAAAATAAGAAAATTTTCACTTAGATATAAAATTGCGTTATTAAATATCGATCTTATTGAACTATATTTTATATGTAACATTCACTTTTACACGAAAAGTATAAATTTTCAGTTCCAGTTACTTTTTATGATTTATTTATCTTGAAAATTACAAAAGTGAACGCAGTCACTAGAATATTTATCATTTCATTGGTCAACACCTAGTGAATTAGTTCACTTTTGTAATTTTCATTTCATTTCAAGATGTACAACTGATCCCTGTACATCTAATACATTCTTAAATTTCTTTAAAGGTTATATAATTCACGAAAAGACGAATGCAATTTAATTTCTCTTCCAAGATCATTCGAGTCCGATTAGTTTTTGTGAATAGGTAAAGTACAGACACGTACAAATAACTACGTGTATTTTATTAAAATAGAGAAGCAAGGGGATTATACAGAAGTCTTTGGATAAAGTCATCAGTGTCATTTATATGGGCTTAATTTTGAAGTGCAGTCCTATCAGGGAGAACACCAAGCATTTGAGATCCTGCACAAGGTAGTAGAAACACCGCAAACCCTCCGGGTCCCGCGATTGGTTCACGTCCAGGAGGGAGCCAGTCTTGGAGGTGGTGAACGATATGTGCTCGTCGCCGATGACGATCTCCAGTTCCTGGCGTCCGACGCGGTCAGGCTGCGGCCAGAGCGAGTCGTCTTCCTGCATGATCTCCGAGTCCTGGATAATGCGCTTGAGCTCTTCCATCACGCACTGGTGCACATATGCCTCCTTGCGAATCATCGTGTCGTTCTTGTAGTTGGAGTTGTTGGCGTAGCGCAACTTGCCGTCCGGCCGGAACTCGAATTCCAGGAATTCATGCCCGAACTTGCCTTTGTGGCCGACGTAGTAGCGTATGTAAAAGTCCGTCGACATTCTCACTGCTGATTATCGTTCAGCAATTACGATCAGTAGCGGTAAAACGTCAAATGTTCAAGTTTTTCACACGAGACTGTCTTCCAATGGCTTCTAACGTTCTAGCAATTGACGTCCGCCATTAGCAAACATTAAGCCGCTTTTTCATGTGGCGAACTTGGTAAGCTACTCGATATTATTAGGGTCAATTTCGATGTATCGATTGTTACATGTGATTGGTTATCGTAAAACTAACGTAATGACGTATTTATATAAAATTATAAAATATTGTATAAAATATTTATATAAAAATTATAAAGTTATATTTATATAAAAAGTATATAAAATTATGTAAGTCTGACAGTTCGGAATTTAAGGATGCATGTATACACTGGTATTTTCTGACAGAATGAAAAGATTATGAAAAAATTACAATTTTTTAATATTGTATTTGTGTATGAAAGTGATACAGAAAGTTTTACAGTGATTTAGAAGCTGGATCAAAAAATATTTCAATAAGAAGTAGATATATATGTTTAAGAAAAATAATTATAGATAAAATGAGGAAATTTTTATTTAAACTATAAAATTGTATTGCTAAATATAAATACCTTATGAACGTTTCAATGTATCTAACATTCGTTTTATATGAAAATAAATTTCCAATTTCTGTTACTTTTTGCAAAAACATCTGATAGATCTTTATAATCACCAATTGATTCAAAACTATTGTTTATTTCTGCTAATCTAATAATTAATAGCAAACTTGTTCACAATAAAGTTAATTTCCAGCTAAAATTTGATGCTCGCTAATCAGGGACAGATCCAGAAATTTATCAAGGAGGGGGGGGGGGCATTGACGCCCCGCAAGCGAAATTTTTTTACAGTCAAACAATAAAAAATTATTAATTTTATGTTAATTCGACGTTAACAAAATAGCTAGTACTACGAGTCAATCGCCAATAAATTTCGGAGTTTAGTCATAGTCAGCAAAAAATGCTAATAAAAATCGTAAATGAAATAGTCTTAATAAATCTATTTATTTTACTTGTGTTTCATAACATTTTCTGAAACAAAGGATGCATTCCGTTTCACGCATGATGCACATGATGCATTATTTATCTTTGTTGTCCATCGAATGTTAAACAAGGATAAATGATGCATTATGCACATCATGCATGAAACGGAATGCACCCAAAATGTAGTATATTCGATTGTTCAAAAGATAAAAAGTGAAATCGTAAAATAAATAGATTTATCAGATTTATTTCTTTGTAACTGAATTTTTTATCCTCTTTCTCTTCAATTTTTCTAATTTTTGAAGTGAGATGGATGTATATATTTAAGCGCTGAGGGAGAAAGAAAGATCGAGCAATCTGGAGTGCAGAAAGTGTACGTAAAACGAACGGATCCAAGAAAATTAAAGTACCCTGTACTGGAGTGGCAAGTGTCAAGGGTGAAGGGACTAAAGGGGCGAAGGGAGTGAAGGGACTGGTAACGAGATCGACGTCACTCTCGTCAGTTGACGTAAGGGCGAGCTGGGCGAGTTATAAACGCGTTCCGTTGCGTGTTTGTCGCACGGTAAGCACCAATCATGTGGAAAAAGGGTAACGTTCGCACCACGAATCTCGGGCATTCGTGCGACCGACGTTGAAAAGACCTCCTCTTCTTCGTAATGCCAATATCGATGTATGTATCAAGCTAGCAGTCTGAACGATGGGCTCATGTTGCTCGACGAGTTCACGTAATCCACAGGCGACGTTCGTAGCAGGGTGAGATTTGCCGTCCGAATTGCTCGTCGCGCGAGAACATGAACAAGAGTCACGCGAATAAGAAGCTGAATCAGCTGCCGAGTTGGCTGTGGACCAACTCGACCACCTTACCACCGGTTTACAAGATGGTCTGGGAGACGGTGCGGGAGGATCGGGTCAGGTCGAACGGTATGCAGACCGAGCTGCTCGTCGACACCAACAAGGTGTTCCCGCTGTTGCTTACCAGCCAGCTGCCTACGGAGGTGCTCGGTCATATATGGAGCCTGGCCAACCAAAAGTATGCTGGACAGTTGACTGAGCAAGAACTGTACATTGTCCTGGCTCTCGTGGCGGCTGCTCAGACATCCTACACCTTCAACAGTCTTGATATACTGCATTTACTCCCTTTTCCACCAACGCCCTATTTAAACATAGATTGCCTGATGAATTTGCAGCCTGCCGCGCAGGCGAATGCATCAAAACTTCAGCACTATGAGGAACCCAGTAATATGAGTATAGAAGGAAAATACATTCCTGAGACTAAGGGAAAAACTAAAGGTAGAATCCAAGTAAACACAGTGCCTGATGCAAATATACCCTTCTCTGGCAGTACTGGAAAATTATCTTATTTCGATAGCAAGATGCCTGGTATAACTGGGAGTAATGTCAATAATTTGTTTAGAGATGTAAAACAAAATCTGCGTGTTCAAGTTGATGTTCCGTCTGTATCATCCTTCGACGAGTCCTGTGATGAATTTACAGAGTTTCAAAGCGCCCCGATCCCCAGTGTTTCCACTATGCCAATCTGGGACAGCAAGCAAGGTTCCGCGATTGGTAGCAGACTCGCCAATCATAATCTAGGAGTGAAGAAACCAGTTGACAAAGTCAAGAAAACTACTGTTGGAGCAAAAGCCATACATATTAATCCACAAATTCGTACACCTGCACCTGCAAGTTTGCCATATCAAAGTAAAGATCAGCCTATAGTAGAATCTACGCCTGATCTGTTTCCTAAATGTGGAATAAAGAATCAGTCCAAAACAGTAATACTTAAGGACACTGTGATTAGAAATAACGACATGCCTAAAGATTATAGCGACAGTTTTAATAGTCTGGCAGGTAATAATATGGCAGAACCTGTCAGCAGCGATAAAGAGGTATTACCTAAAGTGGAATTAGCACCTAAGGTAAATAACAAGCTTGTCAATTATGTAGCAAGTATACCTTTATGTCTGTACAAGTATAATGTCAATATGATTTTTGCTGATGTATATAAATTTATCTGTAGGCCATTACAGTAGAAATGTCTGATTCTGTTCAACAAGATTTAATGAGTTTACAACAAGTCGAAGATAAATACAGTGCATTGCGTGAACTAGTTCAAGAAACGTCCGTTGTAAATGATATGAGCTTAGATTTAACTTTTAATAATCAATCGGCTGACGAATTCGGGGAATTTATGTCGGCAGAACAACCACCTAATAATCCCACGATGTCAGATGCTTTGGATATTGAAAGCTTTAGTATGTTTGCGGATTTTGAGTTTAAAACGCACGCTAACGCTGATAACAATAATTTAGCAGATCTGAACTTTGTATCTGAAGTATCTGAGTCGTTTAATAATCTAAAACTTGATGATGGAATTGAAACACAATTTGTAGAGACAGGTTAGTGCTCTCATTACTTGCAACAATTTTATTTTCGCTTATGTGTCATTTTGCTTGTGTGAATCTAGTAGTATATATTATTCTTAGGAAAGAATGTTCAGAAAGAAGATGCTATTTCGATAAATAGTATAGAATTGATTAGTGGTCCATCCGAAGCACTGCCACGTTCTGGATCTGTGCCTAGTTTAGATCTTAAATCATTTTTGCCTTCTAATGTAGAGGAAGAACAAGTTATAGAAGTTTCACAGCAGGTAACCATGTGCAATTGAATTGTCAGGAAGTCGAGATACAGAGGAAATAATCATTTGATATTTATTATCAAGTGTTTCTCTATTGCAGACTGTGTATTGGGAATGGAAACAATATATGGAAAGTTGTGTTTTATTACTGCAAGTTGCAGCCAATATATTTACCAATATCACGTCAGAATTAGTTCTGCAAGAAATTTTAAATTCAGCCCAGGGATATAACTTTCTTTGCCGTAAGCATTCGTTTCAATAATATTAAACATTTATATGTACTATCTATATTATTTATTCATTATTATTCATTACGAATAATAAAACCATAAAAATATAAAACATGTTTTGTTATTAGAATTAGCTGAAGTTGCAGCTGTTTGTAGACGTGTTAATTTTTCATACAAAGAATTGGATATAAATATTATTGGGTTTGATGACCTTTTAATGGACATTGATCGGATTTGGGCTGAAATGGAACCTTTTTATGCAAACATACCAGTAAGTATTGCCTAAATAAACTATTAATATTTTTATATATTAATGCTGTTAATATTTTTACATGTACAAATGTAAAGGAAATACTCTTTTTTTTTCTAATATACATTTTTTCAAACTTTTATGATACATCTATATTAATATATTTCAGATCGTCACTGAACTACCAGCTTGGCCATTACATCAAGGAGAATGTACATCTTGTTCTTTGTGTTTAACAGTTATCACGAGTGGTCGAGTCATATATAACGATAATAATTATCATGTAACATGTGCAAATTTATGGCTCAATTGTGTAAGCAATCAGTTGCCAGTAATGCGATATTCTTTACTTTGTCAATCGACTATATGTCCAGGAAGCCATATTTAAATGCTAATCTACATGTTGAAAGGTTTCCAAAAACTCAAAAACAAAAATATGCTATTCAAACTTTATTAAAGTAAATAGGAGAACTTGGCATAAAAGTGATCTTTAAAAATCTAGTTCTAATACAATTTGCATTTAATCTAATGAATGACATATATGTATATAAACAAAGTGCAGATTCAATGTTCATTTAAATCATTTATTATAGAGACTTATATATACTTTACAAAAATTCTTAATATAACATAGTCATACGATATTAAATTAGCAAAAATATTTATATATTTAGCTTAACAAAATGAACAATGATCGTATTTCAATTGCTCCAATTCTAATGCAGTATTAAGAAAAGTTCAATATTTACATCTTAAATAGCAATTTCTATATAATTAACGTTGACTCGTGTCGCGCGGCCTATATACAATTCCTCTGCTCTTCATTTCTCTGATGACACCAGCTGGTAATCGTCCTGATACTGATATGGCGTAGACGCCCTTACAAAAACGATCTGAAAAAAAAATAGAATCTCGGCATTAACATTGGCCATTCTCGACGTAATTATACATACATATATATAGACTGAGATACAATTTTAATTCTGAAAGTGTTTGCGCGAATAGCATTCTACTTAAACAAATCTTTATAATATATACGCACATAAGTATGTTCCTAGATAAATACATACTGGCATTTGTAAGAATAATATGTCTGTATAAATGTATTATACGTTTAAAATGAAAATCTCAGAAATAAATATATTTATTAAAATATCTAAATACATATAAAAAATTTTAGGATTTATAGTCTCAGCCTTCTGTATACTATTTTAATTTTCAGGAATTTTATTCTTTTTCTATTGATTTACTACATACACATACATAACTTTGAAATAACAAAATATTTTGAAAAATTCTTGAAATATAATCAGAAAATTACAATTATATATTGGTAATAATTTATAAAAGAATGTTAATTACTTGAGTTATATTAGTATATTTATCATAATACTTACTTATTCTTTGCCACTTCGACACCCAACTATCTTCTGGACTCATTAGCGCAATCACTCTAAAATATAGAAAATAAAATATAAGCAGATAAAATAAATACATAGCGAGAAATCATTTTTTTATTTCTTCATAATAGATTTATTAAAACGAGACATTGTTATTTTAAACTGTTAGCCATTAAAATTAGAGAAACAAGTAAAAATTTATATTTAAAAAATAGCTAATGTCTTACACGTCTTAAAATATCTTAACGTCTCACTAATGTCTTACAGTGTACAACAAATTCTCGATAACTTTGCTCAAAAAAGCTAATATTAAATATTTACAAAGCTGCTAATGTACATCAAAGAAAGAGGTCATTCTTAGCCAACTGTATATTGTAGTGTATTACCCATCAAAGTTGGAACTTGTGCAGTCAAAAACATTATCCTTATTGTTTTTCATACGAAGAAAATCGTCACAGTTGTCACATCCATCAAATTCGAATTGATCGAAAGTCTGTGGAGTAAAAATATGATTGCATTTATTCTAATATATAGGGTGCCTTCCATTTATGAATACAAATCGATACACTGTCATTCTATCTTTGCATTCCATGAGTAACAAAGACAGAACAATACTTGTGTTCATTTGTGTCATTAGATGGAAGGCACTCATAAATAAGTTGAAGGGCCGATCATATTATAACGCAACATAAGACTTCTGTACCTTATATACGCACCTTAATCAAAGAGCATACCAAACATGCTCTTAATCCACGTAAATCTTTTGGCACGGTCTCCATTGACATCGTATAACAAACTGTATACTTCACGGTAATTACACGTGAAAAAAATTTAATTCAAATTACTTTGAAATTAAAGTAATGATAGTTACAAGTATAAGATCTCTTTACGATATGCAATGACACGAATAAAGATAAACTGAGGTCTGCTGAGATCTGCCGTTGATCTGTTTTAACTTTTAACTAGTTACGTTAGATATTAAAATGAGGTTAGGTTAAAAGTACGTTAACGATCAACGTCAATAGCTAGCGCATATGCTGTGGCACTAAAATCAACTAGAATGCTCATTTGGCGTTTTGGCCACCACTACCGAGACTGTGCCTCTCGCTGCCCTCAGTAGAACAAAAATGGCGACAGAAGGTCTGTTCTTTTCAGCTGAACTTCTTGCACGGTTTATTTTTTTCTCTTTTTCTCTCCAATGTGGAAAGAAAAGGAAGAAAGGTAATGTACAAGAACTAAGCTAAAAAGAACAGACCTATTAGCTTGGTGCCCGTGCATTTCTTTGCTCTAGATTTATAATCTTTGACGACAGAATGTGCCTATAAGCCAAAGTTAAAGAAAATCCCTGAAATTTTAATAAACACTTTTTGATTAATAATTTCCTAATGTTATATTTTTGAGAATTTAAATATTACGATATAGGTATATATATACCTATAATTAAGATGTCAACGGTTGGAAATTTTCTCGAAATTATATAATTGTTAAAAGAACCTGACAACTTGCAATGTCTAGAAGACGTCTTTACATGATGTCTTTTAGATATCTTTTTATATGTATGTACCAATTAAAAGACGCCTTTATAACGTCTTTTAAACATGCCATGCATGTTATCTGAGAATTATAAGCAACAATGAAAATATTTACGCTTGATAAAGTGGCATGTAACTATATCTAATGTTGATAAAATATCTCCAATTTTTTCTGCTATTTAAATTTAAAAAATCGATAGAATATAATCAGTATATATAAATTATAAATAAAGAGATAGTATACTAAATATATTAAAATGTTGCAATTTTGAAAATTTTTGAATTGTAAAAATTAAATTATCAAATCAATAAAGCATGAGGAGAATAATGAAGGAAAATAACTGTAAATTTCTCATATCACATATTTATTAGAGAAATCTCTTTGGTATTCTCAAGATATTTTAATTAGTTTTACAACATCGACGCTAATGTGTCACTTGGCAGCGATTCTGCGTTTCGCTTACACGTGAATGCTATCCACATATTTTCATATAGAAATTATTAGCTGTATCAGCATCGGTAGAAAGTTATAGTTACACGTTAGTAAGGCTGCGTGCCAGGAAAATATATGAGATATGAAAATATAAGACATATTATATGTACGAATGCATTTAGCTTCTCACATGGTTGCGAGGCTGATTTCAATGACTCATCATCATTACCGTTATTGTCATCATCATCATCATCATCATCATCACTGTTATAAGGCCGGAATCAGACTACGCATTGAAGAATGAGATTGAAGATTGAAAAATTGATGTTTGACCAATCAGAACAAAAGGAGTCAAAATTTCTTTTGTCCTCATTGGTGAAATTTCAATCTTTAATCTTTAATCTCAATCTTCAATGCATAGTCTGATTCCGGCCTAAGACATTGTCTGAAATTCTACGCTTACTACCAGATTTGATTCATATGTGGCTACAGGAACACCAATCTGACTGTATATGTATAAAAAAAGAAATGACTACTGTTCTTCCAACCACATGTGAAGTAAAAAAAGACTTTGTTCTACGAGTAGCGTTATTGTTATGTCTTGGCATGAAGTGGAATTATATGTTGCTGCTGTTGCGATTTATCAACTATAGCTGCTAGTCTTCATCCTTGAAGCGACGATAGATGGACTGAACATATGTGAAGACGCACTTCCAGTCTGGTCGTTGCATCATCACCATGTCCTCGACGTCAAGTAACGGCGCGATTCCAGCGACTTCGCTGCAAGAAAGAAGACTTCTTTGGTTTGTAAACAACAACAAAAAATATTTAACACAATTAAGCAATGAAGGCCATATTCGAAAAAAAAAAGAAATAATTAATTATTAGATTTTTGAAAACAAGAACAATTATATTATCTCAATGCAAAATTTGGAGCTCTTACTCAGCCTTCGTAAAAGCGAGTTCGAAGTTTTTCCTGCGATTCTCTGGACGTAGAGAATTGTAGTCGAAAGCATCCGGTCTAAAATGATGGATCAACGCGCAGAACGCTAAACCATTGTTCCAGCTTGTCGAGAAGTTGTCAAGCTGTACATTCTGAAACAGAGGATGAAGTTTTTGTATTATGTAATTTATTCAATAGCTCATTAACTGCAGCGCGCTTTCCCTTGATAGATAACAAGGATGTCGTAAGAATTCATGAATAACGGATCAATATTATTTTATACAACACACGATGCACTTACCTCGTACTCTTTGGTTTTTGATCGGCACCATGCTAGTAATCGCTCCTTAATTTGCGCAGCGTTATCTCGTACAGTTGGTTCGGTAAATTTGAATCGAAATTCCGTTGCCGGTGATTTTACAGGGCTAAATAAACAATTCAAAAAGAAAAAAATGAATTACTCAGCAAGATATGAATTGCTTAATAAATTAGCATGTTCTATCTCTCCCCCTTGTAACAAGAAAAGTTACACAAACTAAAAATATAAAATTTTTCAAGAAAGAGGAAAGAAAGTTACGTGTGTGTTGTAAAATTAATTATTTTTTTTTGAATGTATTAAAAATAAGTTAACTGGAGTTAAATACAAATTGCTTGTTTCAAGTTTCAAGTCTAGAAGTATAATGATTAAGCTTTCTGTCAAGACATAATTTTTTACTTTTCATTGCACTATCCATGCATTGAAAGAAGACTTAATTGTGTTATGTTAAACTCCTAAAAATTATTTTGATTTTTCCATGCAATTCTTTTTAATTTTTGCAATTCTTTTGTGTTCGAATTCAACTTATATCACTTTTTCTGATTAAAAACCGATGTATTTAGAACATATAGTAATGCGCGCATAATTCGCACGAAATTCAAAGAATTTTGACTTGTGTCACTTTTCTTGCGAGAGTGCAATGTCTTTTTTTGCTCTATTAGATTCTTCTTTGATCTCTGTCGCGTTAAAGCGGCCACGTAATCCTTAATTACATGCAATTTTAATTTCTATTCTCACCTTGGTGACAAATTGGCGCTATTTTGTTTATCGAGTTGGCGAAACTTGGCGAACGGTGACAGCGGCTTTTTCGGAGCTGAAAAACGAACAGGGCGTTGTAAAGCTACAAATGTTTAAAACAGCATAATATGTTAGACTCATATCGAGATGCATACTAGATCTGGCTGAAATGTTAATGTCTCTCTATATCTATTTTAATTGTCTATAATTGAATCCTGGTCACAAAGGCGTCAGAGGTGCGATTTATTAGAAAGTCTGGATCTAGCAGAATCGTTCATCTATCACTCTCGTCGCGTGCCCGTGACATGCATTAGTTGTCTTACAAACAAATTCAATAACAGTTTAGTATGAAAAAGAACAGGATATGGCGATCACGAAGAACATACGTATGTGTCTGTACAGATATTAATTGTTCAAGTATCTCTTTAGTAATTTTCGACTTTAGTAACGAGGAAATAACAAACCTGTTGAAAAAGGAACGTTTTGGATCGAGTTTGATTGTAAAGTGGACAGGCTAAATTCGTCGATCGACCGACATCGATCGACACCACCGCCATGCACGAGCATTGAAAAAGTATGTCCGTGCGCGTGTACACATTACGCACGCGCTTGTACTTCCACGAGAGGATGTCACGAGGTGTGGCAGCAAGTAAGGGTATATTTACCAATCAGAAGGCGACGCGTTTAGTTCTCTAGAACTGATGTGGTTATAATTGTGTGGATCTATTGGACCCACACAAAAAGAAACAAAAAAAAGGAGCAAACATTAAAATGTTTATATCAATTTCGAATCAGAAATTTTTTATGTTTAGACTTGTTGGATGTACAAGTCAACGTGAATCTTTTGTCATTGATAAAGACCTTTACTGTCTGTTAGTTTAGTTTGTTTTTGAGAATCAATTATGTTTTTCACACAAATTTGCTGAATGACTGTTTCAAATATCAAAGCAAAACTACGCGTCGAAATTATTGATTTTGTTTTCAACGCTCATAATAAGATTGTCCCCACGCCAGTTCGATAGCATAAGTCCTCTGTGTAAAAACATCCGTCCAAAAAGTTGCTTCATTTTCCCATTCTTTGTATAAAGAAAAAAGATAATAAATGTAATATATTATATTAGGAAACATTACATGCGTATGTAATTGTAATTATTAATTTTCCATTATTACGCGCACTACAATATATTTCATAAATATAAAGAATCCTATTAAATTTTCGGAAACATTGGCTACTTGGATGTAATACATTCCGCGAATAGTGTGAAATATACAATTATAATTGCGCGTCTTAAGTGACGAAAAAATATCGCCTTCGATTGTTATCAGCGCCCATATTTTCGGGGGATGTTTTCGAGAGATCTGAGCTGAGTTACTCAGGCCGCCACAGCATCGCTATGCTCTGCAATTGTACCAGCGCGTGTACATTACGATTACACTCTTAGACACACTCGTAGCAGTGCAAACTGTATACGCCACTGCGTAACAAAAGGATCAACAAAAATAAGGGCTGTGACTCACTGCTTTATTCGGGGATTGGCATGGTCCTCTTAGCGACTCCGTCCGCGAGAATGTGCGCTCGCGACTTGGATTTAAATAAAAAAAAAAGAGAAGAAAAAATATTGAGAGAAAAAGTTGAGAGAAAGGGGAGGAACACGCGGGTCACGAGCATCGCACGTGTAAAGCATGTGACTGTTTTATACGTAGACTTTGTGGCTCGTAGTTAGATTACGTGCATCGAGCGGAATAATGGCGATGTAACTGATGCGCTGCATGATGTTCTTTATTTCTTGCTGGTTACAGCAGATTTCGCATAAGTGGCTCCATGTTCCTCGAATTTTCGCGCTCACGTGATGATCTTGAGCGAGAAGAATGAAGAGATGGGATGCTGGACACCGGCGGTGACAATGGTCGTTGAATCTATTTGCACTACCGTCTCTCGTAATGGACGAAGACCATGTATCGGCCAATTCCGCCGTGCAAGAAACGTACTGCTTTCGCAGAAGACTATGTAGCTTCGTGTCGAGAACGGCATCGTCGAATGCTTTTGTCCCTCAAAGATGCGGCTTCTAATCAGATCTGTTAGATCTATTCTAATATTGCGAGCTAATACGAAGAGAGCTAGTACTTCTCGATTACGAGAGAATTACGCGAGAATTACGCGCAACAAATTAGATTAGATTTCAAACTCACATAATTATCTTCGGTTTCTTTTAAATTATTCATAAAAGGTAACTAATTTGTAGATTGAAACACGTAGCATTTTGTACAAAATGCAGTTAGATAAGTAATATTGGATTTTTTTTAAAAAGTACTGTAGACTATTCTCAAAACATTAGTTGAAACCAGCTTGAAGGGAAGTAAAAGAACAGTTAAATCTCAGTTAATCTCAAAATCTTAGTTAATGTTTACAGAAAGTCTTGTGAAAATAAGTGACCAACAATAATTGTATGCAAACTTCTAATGTAAACAATCTGATTAGAATTAACCGGCTATGTACGTAACGATGCGTCCTGAATTACAACTGTTGACGGCAGGCTATGCGAATTAAAAAGTAGGCAAGATCACAGTTTAACGATCCATGTTATCAATCAATTATGTTGCACATTTGTGATGAGATTAATGATGGTCGTAGAATCGTTATTCTTATCACGATGTTCAACACAGCGCGAAATATCGTCGGCTCTCGAAAAATTACTCGCAAAAATCCCGAACGGACACCACTTTTATCGTCACCAAGTCTCCCAAGTGAACATCACGCCGATATCTTACGACGATAAGGATCAGTCGATCAGAAGCGGTCATCAGTCCTGGTGACCTCTTCGAAGATGTCATCAAACACTTTGTCCACGTCGGCACTATTGAGGCTCGCCACGGAAATTTGTGGCACTGCCGGGATCGTCAGGCGCAGGTTCTCTTCGCATATTCCTGGCATAGTGCGACTTCTGGATAGACCAACAAGACCTTTTTTCACCGAGTCGCGCGACGAGAAACGTCTACCCTTGGAATCCTTCGTCTCCATGGCACCGTCGTTTGCTGGATTATCGAAATATCTGCGTATTTTATCCTCCATCTTTTTCACGCTGTCCAAGGACGAGGATGCCTCGTATTGCTTTTTCATCTTAAAGGATGATGGTGACTTTGGCTTGGGTGGTTTGGGAAGATAGGACCCGGTACCAGCTAGAAATTGCTGCGATAAGTTGCTCTGTACTGGACGCGATGGAGCTTGATGGCTCTTCGAGAGTGCCAGCTGATGCCATGATTCGGACTTCGACAGGACGATGGATCTGGACGGTCTGTTGGTACAGGACATAAGATACTCGTCGCTGGAATCCATCGCGCTGCTCGTTCCGTTCGGGATTGGCGAGCGTTCCTTTTGCATGGATTTTGATTGACCGCCGTTTGCTGAACCCGGTTGTTCATATTGTTCTCTGAGAGCGGTAATCCGATTCTTCGCGCTGAATCCGGAGGATGATGCTAGTGACAGCAAACCGGTGACAACCGCTGGAGGCTCTAATTTTCTTGACGGCTCCAACCTTCTCGGGGTCTCCAATTTCCTCGGTGGTTCCAACTTTCTCGATGGTTCCAACTTTCTCGATGGTTCCAATTTCCTCAAAGATTCCAACTTTCTCGAAGGTTCCAACTTCCTCGAAGGTTCCAACTTCCTCGAAGGTTCCAATTTTCTTGAAGGTTCCAACTTCCTCGATAATTCCGATCGTTTCGGTGGTTCCGGTTTTTTCGGCAGTTCCGGTCTTTTTGGCGGTTCTGGGCTTTTCGGCACTTCTACCGGTTGGAACCTCAGAGATTGATTAAAACTGTTAGATTGATGAAAACTAGGCTGATTAAAATTGCTAGATTGGTTGATGACAGGCGTATGATAATCGTTCAGCATCACTCGCTCGTTTTGCAACTGTCGGACCAGGCTCTGTTGTAGCAAGTTGTGTCGACGTATTTCGTCCTCGGTCGTGATCGTCTCGCTATTAGTTGATTTGGGATACGGCCAGAGCTGTGAGGGTGACGAGGAGGAGGGTATTCCAGATGGTGACATTCCGGATTCCGGTCTAGTTCCGTCGACGCGTGTCGTTGGAACGTCCTCAGACGCAACAGTCGCGATCGCACAGGTGTACCGTGTAACGACACCGGTGTCCGCACTGATATCCTGATTTTGTATATTCTGTTCCTCTGGCAAAGCGCCGTCACTCGTACACAGGAAATCTTCCTTGTCGATCTCATGCGACGCGCTTGGCATCTGATCCTCGAACGGATCTTTATTAGATTTAACGTACGGGATATAAGTCGGATATATTGGCGATCGATTATCAATCGCCGGTTTAGGTGAGAAATAATTTTCGCATCGCGGACTCGTTCGAAAGACTAGTTCGTGCTGTTCCGACGATTGATGATCGGAAGCATCTGAAAAAGGGACATTCTCCATTGAATACGGCACGCAAATGGTGTCTTTCTTGACAAGATCGCAAGTATTCTTGTTCGTTAAGGGCAGAGTTTCGTTTCTCGAAGCGATGTCGGTCGATACGGCATAATTTCGATTGTGATCCAAGACAAAGTGACTCGAATCCCCAGTAGGACGATAACTCAAGTCTGATGTTGGAACAGCGTCGTTGTATTGAAGAGTCGTCCAGTGTTCTTTGATTTCCACTTCCGGTTCGTCGTGAGTTTGAACAGACACATTATTGTACGCAGACGGTGGTCCCTTTGCGACCTTAGGAGTCACTCGAAACACTCGTGCCTCTTCAGGATGACTATCATCGTCGATACCAGTTTGTACGGCCACAGACGAGCTACCTTTGAACATCGCATCGATCGGTGCGTTGCCCGCAAATGTGGTTCCGACTGAGTCCTTATCATTGCGCACTGTGGCTAGTGGTTCGAAGACATTCTTCTCGCTATGAAAATCAGATTTGTCTCGAACCGATTCCTCAATCGTGCGATGCAGCTCGTTTGGGCGATATTGGACCTGCGGTCCTTTCTCGGGGAACATCCTGAAGGAAATTTTCCCATCCACCACGCCGAGCTTCTCGTTCAATGGAGCCAAGTTCTTGCGATGTGCGTTCGAGTGTTCGTTGCGTCTGCGAGAATCCTCGATGCTTTTGGCTTCCGGGACGGTGTTCTTGCCGATAAAGGGCGCGAATTGCTTGCAGAATAATCGATAATCGAGCCGTCCGTTCTCGGTGACCATCTTATTCGATTTATTCTCGTTTTTGTCGTGCTCGATCCATGGTGGTCGAGGGAAAGCAGATTTCTGGGTATTCTCGTTCACATTGAACGACGGCGGATGGAATTGATTACCGTTTCGGTCGAATATCTTGGCTTTCTCGCGCAAGGAGTTACCGGGCGGTAGTGCGTTGTCCCTTTGCCAGTGATGACCGAGCGGGGATTTCGGTGTACACGGCTTCTCGATCTTCCGAAACAGCGACGAAGGCGCGTGTCTGAAGCCCGCATCCGGCTGCGGCACGTTCGCGTTTGCGAACGGTAAGCTGTTGTTTGTCGTGCCGCCACTGGTCGGCATCTTCTTGTTCACCGGAATCTGAGGAGACGTTTGGGGAGTATTTGGGAAGCGTTTCGTAATGTTTTGCAGTCTCGGTGACAACTTGTCGATATCGTTCGTGGACGAAGGCTTATCGAAAGCGGTCTTGATGTTCGAAAATCGGCTGTTCCAGTTCTCGTTCGGCTGCGCCATGTCTGTCGCTTTGGTATAGCCGAAGGATTTGACAAAGGCAGGTGCAGCGTTGTACGTTGTCTGCGTCTCGTTGTTCCGGTTGATCAACGCCAGGAACTTCTTGTCATTCTCCGTTCTCGGGTGGAACGATGGCACGCCAAGATTGGACGCGTTCGTAGTAATCTTATCGCCCACGTTGATGGGACGTCGCAGCACTATGCAGCCGGGATTGTCGTAACCAAGACTGTCGGTCTGTAACTTTAGGTAGCTCGGTATGTCGATGGTATTGGCACGCTTGATTTTCGACTTTTTCGCTGCAAACTTGTTGCTGCCGTTATTGCATTTGCTGGCGCTGATCAGTTCTGCGCGTTGCCTAAGTGCCGCCGCAAGTTTCGTCACCTGACTTTGCTCCTCGCTCGTCCTCTTAATCGCGATTTCCTCGTCGTTGCTCACTTTCTCCTGGTAACCGTTGACACTGTCCCGATGTTGAATCTGCCGCGTATTCGATTCATCCGTCGTCCTAAGTGCGACTGCCGGCCGATCCACGTAACCAACCTGTGGCGGAATCAGCGGCCGATATTCACTCGTATCCTTATTCCTGTCACGCAACGACTGACGCTGATTAATCACGTCCTTCGTGTATTTGTCGTGGATCTCCTCCACCACGTGTGGTCTTTCGCCGCTCGTCGCGTTACGCGACGTAGACAGCAATGGTTCAGGTCGTTCAATCTGGAACACCTGGTCGTTCAATCTCGCTAAGTCCGCGCTGCTCTCCTCCAGCTGCCTCCTCGCGCGTGCGATCTCTTCGGCGGAAACGCCGATGGTGTGTCTGGCAGCCCGCCGTCTTCGTCCAGGTAGCGCACCGCTGCCACCGTTCTGTGCCACGATGTCGATCGTCCTGTCGCCCTCGCTGCTACTCGATTCCTTCTCTTCCACCGGCACCTGCAGCCGCGACAGTAGGCTCGATACCAGTCGCAAGAGATGTAGCTTGCTAGTGGGATCCGATACCCCGCCGTGCTTCGTGAGCGTTGCGATGTCCGTGCGTTCGAGCGTCTCGCGCAAACGGGAGAGTGCAGTCTGGATATCCGACAGCAGCAAATCTTCCAGGAACTTGAGCTCGTCCTTCCTCGACACGGGTACGTCGCTGCCGAAAAGCACCTGTTCCATAGAACGGTTGCCGACCCCGTCGATGCCGACGTTGACGCCGTGCGACGTCGCCGTCGGCTCGTCGCTGCCACGCCGGCAACCCGCTGCCAGGGACAACTCGAGCGCCTCGCGTAGACGTTCTACCAGTACCGGCAATGAATTCCACTCACCGACTGCCGAGCTAGTACCGCTGCTGGTGCGATGCTGCTGTCCGTCTCCGTCGTTGACGGTGGTTGTCAATGGTACCCCTGTACCACCCGGTTCCGCCTGCCTCGCGACCACCCCCGACACCGGCACGCCGTCATCCGACGACGCGCTTCTCGTGACGGTCGCCAGCTCTGCTAGAAAGAAACGAATCAAATGATAATTCAGAATCATTCGCGTAATCGCATTGAGTTCTATTAAGTTAGATTATCTAGAAAGATGTGATTCGTATGTCGGCTTTACTAGATAATTATTGACTTGAAACGATTTGATTTGAGAAGATTTTAATTAGAATACCTTTTCAATTTTCTACAGCTGTTAATTTCGTTATATTACTTATTGAATTATAAATTTTAACGCTTTTATATTTTAACAATGTTGTGTGTATATGTAATGATTAGATTATATAACAAAAATACATATTTTGAGCATCTTTATATAAATCATACAGTTTATATCGCGCTCTCAATATAAACTACACAGTTTATACTTTATATCGCTCCCTTACTTAAAAATTAATACAATAAAAAAAAAGTGACTTTTTAGTTAATATAAGTAAATTTTACTCTATCTATCATCAAAAAAGAATTAACTTCATAAAAAAAAGTTACAGTCAAAATTATAAGTGAAAAAAAGAACGATTTTTAAGGGTTGTGAAAGATTGCCACCTTTCTTGCTAAAGCTCTCACTATTCTTGCCGGAAACTGATTGTCACTCTATTGAAATCCAGAGAGGTGGCAATCTTTTATTTTCTATTCCATTGTAATACATAGAGTTGTTGAAAATTATATACAAATATTAGATATATAAAAGATATTATATGTACAAAAAATTAATTAACAAGGTAAACTCTATATTAACATCAGAATAAAATTATACTTATACGTAAGTGTGAAAATTCATACCTATATGTTTTTAGATTACGTGGATAAAATGTTGCCAACGGCAAGATACTGCTTTGCTAGTCGAATAGCGAAAGAAAACTCACTGCTTTTCTGCCAGAACGATCGCTATTTTTAATCCGCGATTGAAGAGTCCGAGCATAAATCTTGACAAGTGGTGCTTCTCGAAGACTGAATTATGTACATTCGATATCTCGCGTCGGTGGTTTACGCGTCTCGTTTCTTGAAAATACTTTATTCGCGTCTCGTTTCCTGAAAATACTTTATAACGATTTAATGTTTTAACAGAGATTCTCGTCAAGATCCTCCGAGCTTTCAACATTCGTTTCCGAAAAGCACCATTCATGCCACGCTTTACATTCGGATTACAGTTCCGCGTATATGTATCGTGCGATTGAAAAGAAGTGCGTGTCTATGTAGTATGAATTATTCTAACAATAATAAATAACAATAACCTATCATACTCGGATCTACCATCTAGTAAGCAATATTTTATATTTGTCTTAAAAACGGTCCACTTAAATCTTTGTTTAAAAAAAAATTTTGTGTTGAATTTTTAATATATTCGAATGTTAATTTAATAGAATGTGATTGTATTATTTAAATACTTTGTATTGAATTGTGACATTCAACCTTTTTTAGTATTAAAATAACATAATTTATGATTAAATGGACAAATAAGATAAAAATATTAATGTTTTTTTTAAAACGTAAATAAATTAATAAAATGAGTTAATTTAACATATTAAAAATATTAAATTTATTGAAACATGTGTTAATTTAACACATTATAAATATTAATTTTAATAAGAAACTATGATCGCTTACAAATTGTGTCAGTTACTTTTTCTCGTGCAAATATTTTTACATAATATTTATGTTACTTTCTAACATATTCATTTTATATTAAATTAACACAAAAATTTGAGTGGACCGTTTAGAACGTGTGAAATGTATTAAATTCAACACAAATTTTCGAACTGTGAAAATAATAAATAAACCAATGATAAAATATCGTATAATTGAAGAAAACAAACACTGTTTTTTTCCTACCGAAACGATATCAGTTTACGAGAGAAATTGGACTGTAAATTTTAACAAATGGTATCCGCACCAAACTAAATCGGAACAAAAGAAAAAGAGGAAAACGCGTTATTTCCACATGTCATCACCGCGTTTTCCGACTCGTAACTCGCTTCGCACTCTTATCGCTTCACGAAGAGACACGCGTTGTCAAGACCTCGCACGTCCAACCGCTTCAGCACGTCTCCCTTTGGCACGTCAACGCGTCGCGCGTTTTAAGAGCGTCGTACGAGCTAGGTGCGGGTCGCGGGGCAGTTTGTTAGAAGCATTGTAAAACAACCGGTTTTCGCGCGTGACAATCCGTCCCGCGCGTCGCATCTGTCGCGAATTCGCGGCGCGAGCTTCGATATCTCGGACGTCGTTCGATCGTCCCGCGATCGCACCGTTAATCTTCCATTCTTAAGGGACGCGTGATAGCGAATGATCGCATTAGAAAAAAAAAAAAATGCAAGAGAGCGAAGAAGCTCGCACAGTGAGTTTTAACGCGCTATTGGAACACCGTATTTTTACCCGATCGCGATCGTCTGCCGCGCTGCCGCTACTGCCGTTGCGCGCGGACGCGCGATTTCTTCGCGCTCGCCGCTCGCGAAGAGAAGAAAGAAAGAGAGAGAGAGAGAGAGAGAGCGGCGCGCGCGAGCGGAGATCGCGACGAAACGCGCGCGCTGACCGGCTTCGGCTATCGCGCGCGTGCTCGCTTTATTTAAAACAACGTACGGGGATTCTCTCTCCGCGGGGATTTATTTTCGGTCGCTCGTTCGACGCCTGTGCAGCTGCTGCGCGAAGCGAAGCGAAGCGGGATGAGGCGGTGCGAGGCGGTGCGAGGCGAGGCGAGGCGAGGCGAGCTATGGTGAAGCCGCGAAACTACCCGCGTGTACAAGACGAGTCACAAAGCTGAAAACGCTGGCGCGTTTCTTTATCGCGTGATTTTGCACAGTCGTCTAATAACGGCTTACTACCGCGCCTCGCTTGTCCCATTAATCTTGTTATTGCGCTGTTATTGTATCATTAATGCAACCGCATGTAGTTTCGTATTTTTATTTTTGGAAATGAAGGCGTAAATAAAACGACGGTTGCGAAATAACGTCAGAATTGAGGCTGTCTGAGAGACGTTATGATTTGACAAAAGTGACGCTGGCTAACAATAAGCTGTTCTCGTTTCCCTCTCTACGCGTCACTGTTGTTTGAAACCACTACGTTTACTGCTGTCGATCAAAAGTTGATTATAAAAAATTTATCCAGATATATATTCCGTTTAACTCGTCGTTCTATTTAAGAATGAGAGAAGGTGGCAGACGAATGTACGCATAGATACATAACATCGGTTGCACCCCAGTTGTTGCGTTCTACTTTGCTCCACCGTCCATTTCATTTCTCTTTCCGGATGGAAAAGCTTTCGCAGCCTTCTTTTTGCGGATTGCAAACACGTCCGAAAACGACACATTTTAATTTACCGAACGGAACCCGAGAACTTTAAAGACAATACAAATTTTCCATTTTATACATACTAACATCTAGCTTGTGGTATTTCTCTTCTATTAGATCCATGTGCCAATTTTTCTGCTCTCTTTCTTTACCCACTATTTGATCTTCTTTTATTCCGTTCATTGTCCTGGTCTAAAAGCATTGTCTTTGCTATTTCTATATTCTTGTCTCTCCCTCCCTCCTAATTCCTATCCCTCGCTTCTCTCTCTCTCTCTCTCTCTCTCTCTCTCTCTCTCTCTTTCTCTCTTTCTATTCACACATACCCTGCTTCATTGCGTTCTTGTAAATTTTTCTGTACATTATTCACTATTGTAATTATTTTAAAAGGTCGCGGCGCTTAAGGAGACCTAGTCCTCTAAGAAATAGTTCAATTTTAGTCTTTGTAGTACGTAACAATATTTCATATTCTGAGAATTTATATCGGGCATTTCCATTGTAGTATCAGGCAACTGTGTAATTGTATATCGCCGCGAGAACGTAAGATTTGTAAATAACGCGGGAACCTGTAGCACGACCGAAATAGTTGGCGCGTAAGAAAGTTTAGATTTCCTTGAAACATACCGCGAAACGCAGATCGCCGTATATCCGTGCTGAACTATCCGCTGACGTCGCTATTCAAATAAACGCTTGAACGTCTATGCGAATAATGGCAGCGCTAACGCAAACACGTCGACGACTTAGTGAGCGACGCCGATTGGTTCCGACAAGCGCGACGGAGTAAACACACCGTGAACGCAATGCGTGAGTTTGTGCGCAATTTCTTTCAAATTAATAAAATTTCTATTTTAACCGGCGCGCGAGGTACCCTAGAAACGCTCCATTTCAAATGATGGATTTCCTAACTTTGAATTCAGGACAATGATCACATAATTTTGTCCTTAAAACGAAAAGGTGAAAAGTGAAAATTATCATCGAATGCAGAAATTTTTCGCTTTTCATATTTCTGCTCTAAAAAAAATTACATGACTGTTATCTAGATAGTAAAAGTAAATTAATTTTTGTTTCTATACACTGAGAAAAAAATGCTGTTGATTCAATTAAAGTCTATATTACGGGCTGTCACTAACATAAGTGATTAATTTATGTATATTTTTATTGACATAAAGGCATAAATTATTATTTCAATAATCGAGCCTTTATATCAATAAAATATATATGAATTAATCACTTATGTTAGTGACAGCCCGTAATATAGACTTTAATTGAATCAACAGCATTTTTCTCTCAGTTAGGTATACTGATTATTGCGAAGAATAATTTCTAAGATGTCTATGAGCATCAAATTATTAAATTGCTAGAGCCTTTATGTCAATAAAATATATATGAATTAATCACTTATGTTAGTGACAGCCCGTAATATGGACTTTAATTGAATCAACAGCATTTTTTTCTCAGTTAAGTATACTGATTATTGCGAAGAATAATTTCTAAGATGTCTATGAGCATCAAATTATTAAATTGCTTAACACACAGTTTAATTTGATAGTACTACGGCAGTTCTGTCGCTATAAAGTTTCGTTTAAGACCGAAAAATCAATTCGACGCGCAGTTTAACAGAATTTGATACGTAGTATATAAATTCACACCAAATTATTTAAGCACCAAAGATCCAACTTTGACCAGTACGGTCTTTATTTCCTATTAGCTGTGTATTCACATAAAACGGTCCAATAAGATTTTTATTGTTTGTAAATTAATTTTTCTTAACTAAAGAGTCAAGCCCGAAATTAACAGAAACTATGGTCGGTATTCATTTTTATATTTAACGCTATCTTAATTATTGACTCTAATGATAAATCAATTATAAAGCCGAATTAACATTTTAAAGACGTTACTTGAGCGACTTGATATAAGGACGAATTGTGAATTCCGGCTTAAGTTTTCGAAAACGCAGCAAAGTGTCTTTCTTAAATTCAGCGCGCAGTTTGCAGAATTATACATATGGGTAAATTCACACGAATTATTTACATTAATTTAACATTAAATTAGTACATTAAAGAAGCATGACTAAAGCACTATAATATGAATATTTACATCCGCCATTTTTCATCCTTTTCTCACTCTCTTGCTCCTTTCCTCAATCCTTTGCTCTTTCTTTCCACTCCGTCGCTAAACTAAGAAGACTGAAGAGAGAACAAAGAAAGGGGAAGGGACTAAAAATGGTGGATGTGAATACCTATATTATAGTGCTCTAGCATGACTGTTTACGGCTTTCATTTTTTTAGTTGTGCTTAAGTAATTAATACTAACAATAAGTTTAATAAAATTGTTTTGTTTATCTAGATTCGGCGTGCGCGCTTTTTATATCCCTTTTCCCAAGTTTAATTATACCAAGATATCTAATATTGGAAAGAGGTAACAAAAACACGATGGCACGAGATCAAATTTTCGAATTCTCAGTAACCAAAGAGTATACGCTTCAAATTCTAGCACACTTTCAGCGATACATTTTGCTACAATGTATCTCGTTTCCCGAATGAATTATAAACATATAACATTCAAGAGCAATTCTTTAGTTTTTTAATTTCATCTATTAAAAGTGTATGATGCAAATTTGTAAGTTGTGACTCTTCTTAGACCAACATTATAACATATTATAGTGATATTGCTGCTTTTTTTATAATTTTTACATTACTATTTAATTACTTAATATTTTTATATCAAACTTAAGTCATGTTGCATCTCATAACATTCGTTAAATAATTTTCTCGTATAAAATTTTCTCAATTTCAAGATGACTATAAAATTACTTCTTAATGTTACTTGATAAGTAGAACGAAGTTACTCATCACCAACATTACCAACCTGAGGCCGACGTTTCTTCCTTTTGCGTCTCTTCGCAACTTGGCGTCTCTCTCGCTTTTTTTTCTTCAACTTTTTCTTCTTCTTGTTCCTTTATTTCTTCTTGTTCCGTCGCTTTTACTTCTTCCCGTTCCTTCTCTTTAACTTCCTCTTGTTCCTTGTCGTTAACTTCCTCTCGTTCCTCCTCTGTTTCCTCCGTAAATGATTTTTCTGACAACTCTGAGTTATCCGATTCCTCTATCTTGTTTGCTACCTCATGGTTAACTTCCGTTGTTTCCGTGGTTTCATCTTGTGTATCATCCTGCTCCGAAGCGTCCTGCGAATCTGCAAAAATGAATTAAAGATAATAAACGTTTAGCAATACAAGCGCATGTATTAATCGAAAAGAGAAGAGAAGCGATCATCCGCAATGAAAGATGTTTTTTTTTTATGAATAAATGCAACGGCTTAAAAGATTAAAGTTCTCGATGCGTTAGTCAAAATTTTTTAAATGAAATTTTATATGTCATGACAAAGAATGTTTTAATGTTCGACAATATGTTCATATTTCTAAAAAATTCACAACCAATTTCTGTATAACTCCAAAGACTGAAAGTACATAAAATAAAATGCAATAGTTTTTTTTTTATAAATATTCTTATAATTTAATATTTAAAGCTTCGTGTTTGAAAAGAAATTGTAAAGTGACTGGATAAAAATATACTGAACTTATAGGTGTTTTTTAATCTTAGTCGACAAAAAAAGAATAAATATATGATTTTTATTATTTTTGGTCGATTTCATATAAGACAGACAGAGTTTTATAAAGATCGATGACGTAGCTCGGCGAACGCTTCTTGTTAATAAACATCAGTGCAGTGGCGAACATAGCGGCATTATATATCACGGAAATGCGACAGGATGTAAACTGTTTGCACCCCAGAGGCAGTAGACAGAGGTACGTTTTGATTGTGCGAGCGAATGCGGAATCCAGAATCTTTGGTTAATATACGCTCTGCATTCCGTTACACATTATGTTGATCATATTGAACATTACATTTTTGCACGCATACGCTGAATTACTCTTGTTCCCGTGACTTCCTCCACTGACACTTGTTTATCTATCTACGATGATACTCAAGCAACATGGTCGTGACAGAGCTCGTAAAGAGGCCCTCACCTTCTATTTCCGACATTTCAGCACACTGCACCGACTGGACGCCTAGAAAAGTAAACACAGCTATTAGGAAACAATAATATTTGCAATTTCATTTTCTCCCTACTAATATCAAAGTAAAAAATTTATCACGAATCGCTGTTTTATTCAAAAATCTTGGAGCAACAAAATGTTTTATTTTTCTAATTTTCAATTTAACTATAACAAAAGATCTCATAATTAAAAAAAAATTATAGAACTTTGACAGTACACAGATGATGTCCTAATATACGTATAATAATATTTTTTTGCTGTTAACATTTATCCTAAATCAACTCCTAAAATTTTTTTATCTATTTTTCGTTTTTGTTTTCTTATTCATCAAGGAAAAAAAATAATAGAACGAAATTAATCGAGAAAACATATTTCTTCTAATGAAATTTATCACTTATTTAAAGAATTATTAAAAAATACGTAAACTTAAGCAGGAGGAATATATTCTCTTAACTTTCTTATATTTTTAACATGGTTTATATTGGCAAAGTTTCATAACTTTTTAAATTTTCAAGTTGTGGGTCTTCGTGTAAGTTTGATATAGTTTACAAAATCATTTGTCATACTTATGTAATGTAAAGCGATATATGAGTTGTCTATAAAATTATAATTTCACTTACACTGTTCTTTAAATTATAAACCAAAATTTATTAAGTATGCTATGTGTCATCAATATATTTTGATGAATATGTTTATGTTCTTTTTATCAATTTTTCAAAATTTACGATAAAAACATTAGACGACCTCGTGAGGTTTAATTCACAGGTATGATCACATATTAATCCGATGTCATATCAGATATGCGATACAGGAATCGCAAGCGGATTAAAGTCTAGCCGATCGCGTGGCACGTGAACGAAACTCCTACCTTCTTCTTCGTGACGTTCCCAGATTTATTCAAGATTGTTCCCAGATCGAAAGACTTGTTCGTTATCAAGGATAACAGAGGCGGAAGAGTGAAGTAGAAACGGTAGTGCACACACGTGGTACACCGTTCGTTCTAACGAGACACCGTCGTCGGCACTTTCGAGGCTTTGAGGGCCGTTTCGCGCTAAAATAGCTCTGACCTGTTTTTCGTACGTTCGGAAATTAGGAAGAAGCGGGCTAGACAGCGCGCTGATTTGCACGCGGGACGACCATGATAGGTAGGCGGTAGTGGCGAACGCGGTGTATGCCACGAGGTCGTACTTTATAAATAGGCGAGTTGCAGCGTGTAGGTAGACGTCTCCGAATGCTACCGCGAGGAAGTGCTCGCGTTTCGTTCGTCACAGAGATTCCTCGTCGAGATTACCATGCGATTTAACAGCGAATGAATGGGATCGCCAAGGAATCGATCGAATGAAAGAATTCGGATTTTAACAAAAAGTATTTCATTCATCGATTTGTTCTTTCCACGTCGCGGTTCACTTGATCAATTCTTGAGTAGGAATAGTGTCGACCTATAGAAATGATTAAAAATAACGCAAATTGTGGGTATATTATGAATTTAACAGTAAACACTCTTTCTTTTCTCTATCAGATTGATTTTTTTTAATTAAAAAAAAAACAGGATGTGGGAACAGATTACTTGAACTGAAACGTAGTACTGAAACGTTTTTTGACTTGCTTTAACAAAAAGATTTTATGAAACTGATAGGAATTAAACGCGATTTTTATATATAATAAACAAATATTTAACCCAATGAGAAATTACCAGCAATTCGACGTCGAATTGATAATTTTGACGTCGATTTGACGCCGATTCAACATTAAATTGACGGTCATTCCTCATTAGGGGAAAAACACTTTTAAATATTCTTTTAGATGTTTTTTTTAAATTTTCTTTTTACTTGTGTGGAAAAACTAAATTAAGGTAGCAATTTATTTTCTTACCTTTGCATATTACTTTTTTTAATAGACAAATAAGTAATTTGCTATTTAATTTGATATCTCAATTTGGCTTTTTTTATACAATCGTTTATTATATACAAATCGCACGTATTTAATTTCGAATCAATTTCATCTCTGTGTTTAATCCGATTTTGTCCTTCCGATCCTGTTTATCGTTACTATGCGTTCCAATCGCAGCAGTGACTTTTAGTAAATGATGATGTGGCAGCACGCCAACGATCACTTTACCATCCTGTTACTTAAAGCTCACCGACTCACGATGACGTCCTCGTCGAATTTTCGCTTCGTCGACGGTCACGTATTTTCGGATACAGGAATGCAGTTTCCGTAGAGCGCGTTCCCGTTTTCGGACTTGGTAAAATTGTCACTTTATGAACACCGCAAAAAATCGGAATAAAAAAAAACGCAATATTTTAAAATTTTAGAGAGAGAAGGAGAGAGAGAGAGGGGGGGGGGGGGGGGGAGAGAGAGAGAGAGGAGGGGGAGAGAGCAACGCACAAAGAATTAACTAAATCCGTTTTAATTGCGCATTCAGAAATTTTGATATAATTATATGTAGACGCGTAATTATAAATATAATAACTATACGCTATTAGAATATCACAGGATTAAATTTGATTCTTAATTGCTCTTTTTTTTTACATTAAAGATAAAACACAATAATTAAAACTAATCTGAATTTTATAACAAATATGTCTTTTTATGAAAGAAAATGTATAAAGAAATTTTAGTGTGTTTTGTACGTATGCCAGAAGCGACGACGCATTTGAAATAAAAATAACGTTTATGAATATCCTGTTTGCTTGCAACAAAGACTTTTAAATTGCTTCTAAACGTTTTTCATAATTAGTTCTTATCAAGTCCGGCATTTTAAAAAAATCAGTATTTTAAGTTATTTTAATAAGTTATTTCTTCTTCGTAACCCACATTATGATTCTATGGTTGACTCTTTCAAGATTCACAAATATATATATATATATATGTAGTACTAAATTTTTCTGAAAGATTGACACCGAAAATTATATAGTTAAAATTAATCTGCACCGTAGATATACATATATATGTCAAATACATAAGTAAAAAAATTTTCTCTATTATACATACTACTATCACATAGTCTAATATTATTTTTTTGTTTAACGTCCTAAAAGGATTCAATAATCATTCAATTTTTATCTCTATTTGCCTTATTATAATTATAACAGACTCATACGCATCGACATTCTAATTTTATATAACATTAAACTTAAGGAAGGTCAAACATAAGATTTTTCGTTTTAATCATCATAAAGACACCGAATACTGTATTCCACAAAAATGTATCAGTAATTATATTGAGAAATTCAGAATTAATTACCGATTTTAACAATCACAAAATACAGCCCAAATGTCTCACCTGACTAATTCCCTGATTGAATCGAAAATGGATCAGTTACTATTTCGGAAGGATTATTTTGGGACGAATTGGTGAAAAATGCCGAGATCTCCGAAGAAGGACGGATACGAAAGGGTTGATTTTACCTTTATGGATCGGAGGAGCAGCGTCGGGTGGCAGTAGGAGGCCCAAGCCTTCGGGAGACTGCAGCGAGCAGCGGTTTCGCTACCACCGAACCACCGTTCCGGTGGTTATTGCTGGCGGCGGTGGTGGTGACCGTCGACGCTGGATGATGCTCCACTATCAACGCCGCCGTTAAAAGCACAGCGTCACCGGGCCTGAAATTAGCCGGCCCGAAATAGCGGAATTATTGGCGGCGATATAGCATAGCCGGCTTGGACACGGCATACCGCGGTACCCGGCCTCGGAGAACGAGCGGAATACGGTTCGATGCGCTTCCGCTACCGGAATAATGCGACTCAATGCGATTCGATACGATGCTCGTTCATTTGACATCGACAAATCGGAGGACATCGCGACGTGCTACTGAACGTTAACTCTTGTGCACCAAAGAAAGTGGAAGTGATGATGTTATTCGAGAAAAAAAGACCTTGTGCTAAATTGAAACGGTTTAAGCGTGAGAAAGAAATCGTAACTGTTATCTTTGTTTGCAAGAGCGATTCGTTGTGAATTAAATGTTGATTGATTATATATTGGCATAATAAATTTTGAATTAATTGTAATAAATTGAATCAGGACTCTTTGTAGTAGAAGTAGTTATAGTGTGTAATTTCGAATAAATAAAAAATCGTAAATATATATTTATTTATTTATTTTATAGGATTATAAAACAAGATTTTAATATTTCTCTGAAATATTCAGTTATTTAGTTTTTTTTATTTTATATGAAATAACAAATTATAGAATTCTTGGATTATTTTCAAAATTATTATGACGATTAGATTGCAATATAAATGTTCTTCCAAATATATTATTATAGTGTAATTAATATATATGCATATATATCTAAATCATTTTTTCATACATTATTTTAATCACTCCATTTTCTACTTAATATTATTTAAATGTAAAAATAAGAGTCAAATAATTTTATGATCAATCGTGAGAAAACTCTTTTTATTTACTGTAAATTTAGTTATTTCTTTTTTAGCATATATTTCTCTAAATTACGTAGCAAATTTATTATACCAAATAAAAATAAAATAATATTTACTTGTTTATTATTAATTTTAGTATTAAGGTAAAGTTTGCAGTGATAGCTTTGTCTCTTATAATTAACCTTTTGTAAATCAGTTAAAATTTTTCAATAGAAAGAGAGAGACCTATAGTTATATTTTCATGACTGTAAATCGAGTCATCAACTCGCGGAGTATTTAAATGGCAGTCCGAATTGTCCTAGATGCTATTCGGGATTTGGGAATATTTCGGGAACTTTGGAAGCTCTCGTTCGTTCGTCACGAAAGTTGTCTCGTTTGCCGGCATCGATGTCACTCGCATGCCATCCCGCGTACCACGCGAGCCGTAGCTCAAGAAAATCATCATTATGTGTCATTATACGAAATTGCTAATAATCGATTCATTGAATCATCGAATAACAAAAAAGGAGAGCAGGAATATCGATACATTCTGTTTAATTTTAAATCAATTGTTAATTTGTATATGCACAACTATAAATAAAGAGAAGTGACTGTTGTTGAATTAAACTTCAAGAATGCAAACATATTTGCAATATCATATTTTCTAATTAATTTCGAATGGTCTATTCTAATAAAATTTTAATTAAAGCTTAATAAAAAAAGAAGATGCATACTGAGAAAAAAGTATTTAATATTTGTGACTATAATTGCATGGTAAAATAATTATGGTAAAGGGTTTAATTTTTATTATTACTGTTATAATGTTAGTATAATAATTATGTTTATATTTATATATTAAAAAGAATATATTATTGTCTCCCCGGAAATGACTATAATTTTATATTCTTTGTGGTATAAAAATATAAATAACTATAATTTACTATAAATATAATTATTTTTACTAACATTATAGCAATAATAACTATAAAAATAGAGCTTCCGATCATAATTATTTTACACGCAATTATGATCACAAACATCAAAAACTCTCAATATAGGATATTGAAAATTGAAAAATAATAAACATAGAAGTTTTTTTCAATATATTTTTGTTAATGTTAAAATAATCTGAATTCTAAATTTCGTCCGAAAAGTCCGCCATTAAAAGTCAATATATTGATGTTCAACAGATAATTTGCTTATTCAATACCCTATGTTCCTTAATGGGATTGATAAGAGATATCAAACTTGAAAGGAGAGCAACAGAAGTCAACTTGGAGCGAACGGGGGAATCAGATCAGCTGATTCAATGTAGACCTTTCTCGTTTAACCGTTCTTCGTCCCTCTTGTCTTTTTCTCTCGTTCTCTCCCGCCGATGACCATCGCGGTGACAGCCCCACCCGCGGTATTACCTTCTCTCTCTCTCTCTCTCTCTCTCTCTCTCT
>NW_017299992.1:1820770-1834121 GCF_001594075.2 Trachymyrmex cornetzi
CCTCTTCCTCTCTCTCCCAGGTAATGCACGAGGTCGTCTGTCCGCTGGTGGAAGCCGCTTTCCAAGCGGAGCCTGTTAACCCACTCGGGACACGGGGCCCAGTACACTCACCGTCTTCGGTCCCACATGTCGCACAGTGCGCGAGTGCGCTTTCAACGCATGTCGAGGATTTCGCAAGAATTTTGGCAACTCCGACCTTGAGTCAAATCTGCTGGTCGTAGGTAAATTCACCTCGAAGGAACGGAAAATCCTTCGGGACTCATGTGTGTCAAGGCCAGCCGGGAGAGATATCCATCCTTTTTGAATCGCGCCAATGGCTGCGAGAGATTGCATTTCAGTAAAATCTATATCGAAACAACTCCTGTCAATTAAAATCTTCATTTTTATCCGCGGTGATGTCACTCATAAATAAAGTTCCATCAGTGTTCTCCAAATGACGAAAAGTCAGGAGAGTATCTGAATAAAGTGCCTAGCAACAGAAGATATCTTCTCAAAGTCTGCGTTGTCCACGCTTTTTGTATGCTGCTTTTTTTCAAATAAAAGTTGATGTTTTGAAATACCGAAAGTAGCGTACAGTACGATTGGCGAAGAAAATATTGATCGTGTAGCCTACAATTTGCTTTGTCGAGAGCGAGGATGGTAATGTAATTTTCCATTCGAGTGGTCCAGATTCCGACGAGGCGGAACTAGCTGATCCAGGAAGATGAAGGGATGGTTCGATGCCTTTCGCAACGACGGCGGTCCGACGCTCTACAGTTACAGCAACCGCACTCCTGTCACCGGTGACGTTCCCTTGGTTATCGTATTCGTGATATTCGGCACCCTGTTCACGGCATTTCTAGTCATATTCCCGGGCGTCAGGAAAGAGGTGAGCAATTTTCTATTCCTCCGTCGTGCCTGATCGTGACCGACGATTTAAATTAATTACAAGTTCTGGCCGTGTAAACCTGGTTTTTCTTCCGCCGCAGCGGTTAACCACATTTCTCACGGTTACCCTGAGCCTCTTCGTGGGTGCGACGATTCAAGGTTCGTGCACTTTGTCTACTTTCCAAGTCAAGGGGCCTTGGCTGCCAATGGCGTAACTAACTGATTGGCCTCGCGAAGTTCGAATCGCGAGAGTTCGATGAGACCGATAAAAAAGCAGCGGCGGGAAAATAAAAGAAAAGGAAAAGATTAATCAAAAGTAAGCAAAAAAATAAGAATATTGAGTGGAACTCGTCTATATACTTTTGTTATATTGAATCATGTTATCTATATATTTCAATTTCCTCGTATTGTTTACCATTTTTAAACACGAGAGTTCAGAAAGGTAAAGAACAAATAAATAATTGGGAATAAAAAATATTTAGAGTTAATACATTAGTTACGCCACTGTCCGCTTGTAGTATTCGCAGTAAATCGCGTGTTTATCTGTAAAAACATTACTTCGACTGACCAATAAAATTGCGAAATCCATTTGTGGAATAATTAATCGAGATAATCAGAAATGTAACGCTGCGCGAACGTGCGGAAGAATAATTGCTGTGCTCTCTATGCGCGCGTAGTGGCGCAATACGGCTCATCCTGGCATACGAGCTCCGCTACCATTGTCAGCTCATACAGCGCTTTCTCCAAGCATAAGGCAACGGCCGACATAGGCGGTTACATCGGTTTAATGCACATCAATATAACATACAGGCGTAAGTAAAGAAAGCTAGATATTTAAACTTTTTACACGCTCGTCTACAATTGAAGATATCGAGCTATGACTGATTGAATGTAATAAGATAAGCTTGTGGAAATTAAGATTAAAATTATTGAGCTTAATTATTTCAAACAAAACAAGTCAAAATAACGTTCAAATAAATAGTTATTAATTAAATGACTTTTTTAATGATCTGTTTTGAAGCCAATTTAATATCATTTTGACGTTGAGATGACTTGTGCTTCTATACTTGCGATTGCACGTCGCAAATTGCAATTTTCGAACAGATGTTTATGCAACGATTCGTCCACTTACGTCAAGGAAATTTTATCGTTGCAGTATTGCCAAGTAACGAGCAGACGAGCGGTGACGTCGAGTACAATGAACGATTTTGGTGGCGGAGTTCTGGCGAAATGACCAGCGCCTTCAAGCAGGCCCTTCACCAGGGTGCGCCGTTCCCCATTGTTTCCTTGGCGGAATATTTCAGCCTCCATCAAGAGGGATTTTCTTGGGGTTCACGATATCGCGAAGCTGGATATTATGCTTCGATAATGTTATGGTATATTATTACTTCTGTGATGAAATACTTTCGTAGAAATCATTTTGAGAGTCATAATCTAGTATTTATAATCCGTTTTTATTACAAGATTATCATCTTAAATTATGTTTTAAGACGCGCGCTATAATACGGCTCTGTAATTTATGATATTCAAAACTACAATGTATTTAAAACGGTCTTAAATGTAAAAACTGATTATGTGAATACTCCATAGTCCATTCTTATTTTAAGATTATCTTAAATAATGACGTTTTTTAAGATATTAATGCAGTTCCGCGTGGCCAGTATTCATACAGTGCTTTCCAGCAAGTGACACAGTGAATCATTACATCCTCGCTTGTTGTTTGTTAATGTTAAACGAAGATAAAATATAATCACTGTGTTAAGCGCTGTGTTATGAGATTTTAAGACAAACCTTAAGTTTTAAGCACTAACCCGTAAGAAATTGACCAATCATAGTCAAGTATTCTCCTCACATTCGATTGTAATTGGTCAATTTCCTACGGTTTAGAGTTTAAAGCTTAAATTTTACGTCTTAAAATTTTATTGTAGACGCCGCTTTACACTGTGTCGTATTACACTGGAAAGTATCAATGGTCGATTTTTATTTAAAATTGTTTTAAGTATAATCTTAAGATAATCAATCAAAGAGCCATATTAGCACCTTAAGACATTTAAGACTCGATTATGAATGCGAGGTTTCCATTCATTGCGTGTACGCGAAATGAGGAATTTTTCTTGTGCAGGACCTCCTTTGCCTCGTGGTTAATGATGAATTTGTTACTTATGGTGGTACCACGATATGGAGCATACGGCATGATTTTCACGGGTTTATGCATGCTGTTAACAAACCTGATCTACACGACACTCTTACCATGTGAACCTCTGATAGCTCACATCGAGGGCTCGATCCTTTCTTTCAATCTCGGCTGGAATTATTGGTTGGTGTTATCAGCTGGTTCGTGTCTTTGCGTTGAAATTACTTTATTAAGACTCGATCAATGTGCAGATATACGTACGTGATTGCGATTTCTTTTCTTCACAGGTGCCGCGTGCCTCTTCGCGGGACTCGTAATAACAGCTATAGACATGATCTTCCCTCATCAATTCTCGACCATACTCGAGGTCGACTACGACACGCCGTATGACAGGCACGTCATTATAGAGGAGAGTTTCGATACGCGTAACGTTAGGCGGAAAGTCCCCAAGATTGAAGATTCGTTCGGTGATCGAATAATGAGGTTTGCGTTACAATAAGCTGAATTTAAGGGAGATTTGTATGATTAAATTGGAGGCGAAATTTGCAAATTTATTTCAAGAAACGGAATAAATTGTCACAGTGCCGTTTAGGGGTTCTTTATTACACGATATTTAAGACGTAAAAATTTAGTTTGTAATACAAAATTTATTAAAAATGTAGAAATTTTCTGTCACCGCGAAGACAGGCCTAAAAATTTCGAGTTTTGTCACAATTCCGTGGCTTCTAAGGAAACAATTTGCTATTTTTTTTATCTATGTTCTTTCCTTAGAATATTTTGCTTTACAGATTAAATCTAAATAGATAAGAAAATTGTATCATAGCATGATAAAAATATAAATGATTTCAGTTTTTACGCTGTTATGGTTATTTTTTATCATCTATTATAAGTTCAACCTGTAAAGCACAGTGTCCTATGAAAAACTAGACGAAAAAATAACAGATTACTTTCTCAGAATTTATAAAATTAGTCGTGATAAAACGCGAAGCACTGGAAACTTCCAGGCATATACGAGAGAATGGTAAGAAACTTTTATATCTTCAATAGTAATAGTTTTGTATTATGAATCAATTTTCTAATATTCAAATATAGTAGGGTGAATAACACTTAAACATAGAAATGTCCGTTTTAGTTTTTTCCTGAAATAAATTCGCAAATTTTTCTTCAAAATTTGAAATCTTCTATCTTCCTTTATAATTAAATTATTTTTTTTTTGCATTCTATAGTTCTAAAAATGTTTCAGTCAACTGTCATCTAAACTTCAAAATAGACATGCCGTTAAAGAGGACATCGAAGGTGTCATTAATCGGGGCTATACGTCGCACGAGTTGTCCGAATTCCCGCAAGAAATTGGTGATGAGTCCAGCAAGAGTAATTGGTCGTATCCATTCCCGCCAACCTCGCGTAGAACCATTAATGCCTAATATATTTTTCAAATGCTACGGACAATTACGATACTCATCGACTTTCTTAAACGCTATTATATATATAAAAATACTTAGATTCGTATTTTATTTTATGATTATTTAATATTATTTAATAAAAAAAAAGAGAATCGAAGACGTCTTTGACTTGAATCATATGCGGAAATTCCATTTTGAGAGCGTTTACACTATAATTACGAATGTAAAAAAAATTTCATAATAAAGTCAAAATAAATATATGTATATACATATAATGACGAAATTTCATTATAATTTATTATAATAACATTATAATAAATAATTTTATAATTAAATAAATTATAATGAAATTTTATAATAAATTATAATAAAATTGCAACTAAGTTTTTTGAGTGTTTAATTTGGGAAGATAAAAAGATAGGGAGAAAAAGATTTTCTTTTTTGAATTCATAAATAAGAAATATAATACTCATGAAAATAAATAGTAAAAAGCAACGCTTTAGCGTATAAATATGTACATTCTAAATATGTAAATCGTGGAGAAAGGTTGTCAAACACATTGACAGTCCGTTATCTCATGCAAACAGGGAGCAGTGTATTAGACTAGCCAAAGTTCTCGAAGTGATGAATGAAGTACGGCAATCGCCGTGTTTTATTAACTTCATCGCAAGCAGACATGACGCTTTTCGTCAGAGGACGCGGTCCACAGCTAAATACTCCTATTTTGCTAACCTGTAGATCAATAATATCATTCAGAATATTAAAAAAAAAATAATATCAATAATATTATAGCAGGCCGCGCAAAAGCACGAAGGACGTTTAACTCTTTATCTTTTTCAAACATCCCTTGAGCTTCTATGCGCCGAGCGAATGCATTCTTAATAAAAACTCATGAACATACATAGCTGTGTTTCTTTTGAACAAATTTCAAAAATGACGTCATATCCGGCCGACCAAAGTGATTGATGGCCTTCAGGCCAGTGAATATACTCCTCTTCGATAGCCTCTGAAAGTGATTCTCACATATGTACTACATATGTGAAGCCAAATGTTATTGATAATTAAATCCGATTGAATTAATTAAATATAAGGAGAAACTCTGCGTACTCTTTTTCATCGCGAATTATACAAAAATTTTAATATAAATTCACACACACACACACACACTTACCAGCATGGTGGTACGCAAATCAAACTTATGAAAGAATTGCGTTATAAATATGTGGATTTCTAGCACATCCGTAACGTCTTTTCTCTCAACATCTCTGAGAACGTCAATAAACCATTCGAAATGTTTATGCGATGGGCAGATCCATAAAAAATAGACCTACACAAAATAAAAAAAAAGTAACACGATATTATCGAATAAAAAAATGGAAGCATTTTCTTACTTTAATGAGCCGTTAAATTTAATGCAATGGATTATATATCCCAACAATATTCCATATTCACGTTTCTCTTTCGATAGTAAAACATACTTTCTAATAATGAAGCAATCGCCACTTTTGCATCAACTTTACCGTAATGATATTTTTAATATGAATATGTATTTTCGATTTCTAATATGAATATACATTTTTAGAAATATTTCTCAAATAATCAAATACAATTAAATTACTTCCTAATTTCGCCGATTATGAATTTCTTTATAGAATAAAAATAAATAAATTTTTTTTATCCACTTATTCTGATTAGAAAATTTTCTATAATTTATATTTTGTATAAAGAAAATAAATATATTTATGTAAAGATGTCTTATAAATTTTCCTCACTTGATTATTTTTTTTATTTAATTTTTACTTTGGTTTGCACTTACCTTCTTACACGCGACGCCTGAATATCTATTGGTGGAGGTTCCAAATACGAGATCATTGAGCATCGAGGCATAAGGAGTCACCCCGATGCCACCTCCAACCATCACCGCGACCTCGAACTTGTACCAATCCTGATTTCCTCCACCGAACGGACCCTCTATACGAATCTTCGGATGATCGTCCTCCGGGTTATAGTTGCAAGGATCGAAGTAATTACGGAGTTTCCACGTCCACGGCCCTTGAGCTTTTATGTGGCACGATAGAAAATTCTCATGCGGTGCGGAGGTCAGCGTGAAAGAATGAAATTCATTAGACCTGAAGGCAGTACAGGCGAGACGTACCCACTGACCCGAAAGGTACTTCAAGTTCGGAGGTCTGTAGAATTTGATCTTTATTACGTCGGAGGGTAGTAATTCCGTCTCGATGATGTCCAGGGCCATGTATTTAGTTCTCAAGCTGACGACCTGAAATCAGTACTCTGATAACACTCTTGATATTCGGCACTTGACGTTATTTTTATATTGCGTTAATAATTCACATCAAATCAGTTTGGCAACAAAAGACGATTTGCATTAAACGAAATGTGAGATAATACGTAACATACAAAATATGTTACATCATGCATGATCTCCATATATAATTAATAAGTTTTGTAATTATGTGTGACTACGGGTGTGATGCATATATACATGTACAAAAGGGAATTGTTCTTTTTCTTTGTCACTGTTCTATTTTCCGAAAAAGCAGATATAAAATTACTTTATCTAGCGCGTAAATGATTGCCGGGCCGATGAAGAATATCCAGAATCGCGGTTCGCCTGTCAAACGGGCTAAACCATGGATGAGGCATAATGCATATAGTACTACATAGAGACTATGCGTCGACCAAAAGAACTTGTAGGCTTTCTGTCGTATGGTTGGATGTGCGAAGACGAAAATAATCGTCATGATGACGAAGAGAAGAATACCGGTTAAACCTGCAACAAGAGCGAAATAAGGGGATCATGTCAACGTTCCAGATGTCCAATGAAATTGTGAAATCTTTGGCGAGAACACCTACCGGTCACTGTTCTGAACAGCCAAAAAGAGATAGTAGGCCGCGCGTCGCTGGGAAAGTTGATTTCACTGGTGAGGCAGCGAAGATGAGCTATCGGCTGCGTAGAAACGTGATAAAAGTTGACTATGTGACCGACCGTATGCAGCACGGAGAAAAAAAGTGCCGTACATGCTGCGATCTTATGGAATTGTATGTGCGAGTCTAGCGGGATGTACTGCTGAATCGAGAATTCCTTCAGCTTCGTCAACAGATTACGCGACATTGTTAATAGCAGGAGACTGTAGCAGAAGGACAGTGCGGCTGCTGATCCTCTGGTTATGGCGATTCCCACGCCCATTATATGTCTGAGATCCGTATGCTCTGCCATAAAAGAATAATCTGCGAAAAAAAGATAAGAGATCGAAATTTTGCAGCAAAACGAACAGAATGTTTTTTCTGGACAAATCATATATTCAAAAGAATTAGGAAAAATTACAATAATAATACAACATAATAATAGATTATTATATATAATATGATTATATAATATAATAAAATACATAATTATATATTCAAAGACGTCTAGAAAAATCGAAGTATATTTAGACATGTTTTGGATTTTTGTTCTACTTGAGATCGATTAAATACTCACGAATAAATCTCTCGACAAAGAGAGCTATGGTGACCACGTAAAACACAAAGAGGTAGAATATATTCTGCCTGTTCTCTTCGAGAAAAGTCGATATGGCATCCCACTGCTTTCGAGTCCAACTCTTCGAATCTTCCGGGGGTAGTTGATCGATGTGAAAGCTGGTCATGCGAGCAACATTCGTCGATGTGTCGAGAAAATTCTGCTTGGCACCTTTGCAATCGAGACCGATCGCGACGAAATCGCCTTTATATTCCTTCATCATCAATTTAAAATCGTTGTACGTGAGGTAGTCCTTCCTCTCGAGCCCAGCGTCCTGATTAATAAGGGATTTAGCAGTTATCGCGACGATGACAAAAGACATTTTAAAATAAATATCAGGCTACCATAATGAAGTGAAGATAATAAAAACGCACCTGGAACATGCCGTCGATCAATTCTGTGACGTGATCATCCGAGAGACTCGTGGTACGCGCTATTTCCACCAGCGACCTCAGCATCTCCGACAGTTCTTCCTTGTCGATCACGCCGTTGCTATCCTTATCGCACATGTCGAAGATGATACGCAGCTTGTCCTCGGTTTTGCCACGTGAGAACAGCAAGACCGTGTCCAAGAATTCCTGGAATTTGAATCACTCTTCGCTGGTGATCGTTAGACAAGATAAGAAAGTTATGTTCAGACAAAAAATGGTAAAAGCGCAGCTTCGATGAAGCGAGCGACAATTATACCTGGAAAGAAATCCGACCGTCGCCATCTTTGTCGACGATGTTGAACATTTTCTTCACGAAGACCGCGTCGGGCCGCATGCCGAGAGCACTCGCAAACTCGCTCTTGGAAAGCGATGTGCGCATCACCGTGACGACCTCTCCGGTGTCACTGTCTTCAGATCGCCGCCTTCGTTCGCCGGGCCGTAAACCGAAAGTCAACGCGTACGCTTCTCTGAAGAACTAACAACATTTCGCAGTATTATCGGGAATGTCATAATTCTTCCATGTATATAATTAATACTATAAATGTGTATGTAATGTAATAAGCGAAATTGCTCTCTTATTTTAAAAGTGATACAACTAAAAAAATTAAATTTTCCAGAAAATTAGATAACTATATTTCAATTTGACTGAACATTTTATTGACTAATATAGATTAAATAATATAGATGAAAAGAATATATTCACAACATAATCAAATGCGATTTTTATTTGACAAACCTTTAAAAAACCCCTTTCGAGTTGTAAAGATTTTGATTTTTTTATAAAGTTAAATTAATTCATTTTTTATAAAATGAGTACTTAATGTTTGCCTAACCCATTCATGGAAATAATTCACAAAAAAGCTCTTTTTGTGTCGCTCTTAAAGTAGGGGAGCGAAATAAATTATATGGAAACTATATATTTTCATATACAATTATACGTTCATATTTCTCTTTTCTTTATCAATTAAGGAATTATTTCTTCGTGAGATATTAATCCACGTTTCGATGGTGAACGGAGCTGCGTATACATTCATAAATGTATACCCGTGAGAAGGAGAGACAAACCTGTTCGAGCTTCTTTTGCCGACGTTCCTTGGTTTCCGCTTTTGCCAGCATAATATCCCTTGCGACTGGCGTGAGTGTGAAATGCTTTTTTTGTGACGCCAGAAACGCCTCCAATTTCGCAATGAACTTTCTACGCGAAGCCAACGAATCGAGTTCAAGGACAAGGTCGTAATCACGCGGTATACGTAACAGCACTAGGGCCTTACGATGTCCGGTTTCGCTCTCCTGAAACAGGGATTAATAATTATCGAATGCGACGTGACGTTAAAGAGTCAGCTGTTACTTAATGAAGCGTAGAATTAATTTGAGACGTAATTTTGAGTAGTCGATAAAATATAATTACCGGTGATGCAATTACTAATTTCTTAATTTGTAGTTGTGATGTAATTTCAGATTTCAGAGACGCAATTTAGATTGTTTCATAGATATAACGTAGTTGTTATTACGAACATTTTTCAACAATAGAGACTTTATGGATTTTTTTGGCGAGGGGGGGAGGGGGAGAAGGAAATAACAATTTTTTTTCCTAATAAAAAAAATGATCCATATATTTGTCTATTTATCGATTCTCTCGCGTTTATTTCGATTTTCAACATTGAACAAACACCTATTGATAATTAAAATTTATTTATTTTTTTATATCTTAAATAAAAAATGTTAAACAAATGTGAAGATAAATAAGAATTACATTCTTTGCTTCAAAAAATTAATTAAAAAAAAGATATATTTTATAAATTAGATAAAGACTTTAATGGCAAGTAATTTTTTAATGTGATTAAAAGATTATAATTTATTTTTGCAATAATAAAGAGATACCTGTGATTCTTCCATAGTTATGGTGTTAACGCCGCTGAAATCAAACGTTCGCAGTTTCTCCCCTTTTCGATCGACGATATGCAACGCCGCTTCCGGTCCGAATTTCACCTTCACGAGACGGCGATGGTTTGCGTGCAGCCACTCACGTACAATCATCTTATCAACGCAGATCCGACCATCGCTTCGCTTTTGGATTGCTTCTTGAAGTATTTTCAATCTACGCCGCCGTCTATTCTGCAGTTTCACCAATCCGTACCCGGCACCGGCGCAAAGGATCGGAACGAAACCAAGGAACACGCATGCGTAAATGTAGACGAATTCACTACCCTATAGTGCGTATTTATTAAATATTATGTTAAAATAATAGTAAAATAGTATTTTCTTTATCCAAGAGTTTTATTCAATATAACAAAAAATTATGTGATTTTAATTACTAAAATAAAAACATTATAAAAGTTTTCTTATTCAGTAGTAACAAAAATGAAATATCGGAAAAGCTTACAGTTGCCAAGAGTTGGTATTCCAAAATCGCAATTTTTTAAAAAAGAAAACAAACTAAGATTATTTAATCATAAAAATTTGAATATTAAAGATGTCATTTTATTCAATATAACAAAAATAGAATATCGGAAATGCTCGAGTTATTAAAAAAAAATTCGCGCAAGATAACTTTCAAAAGATAATTAAGAAATAAGTTCGATACGATTGACTGAACTGATTACCTCAAAGTAGTCATAGCGCTGTAGGGGGACGCAAGATTCGAGCATTGTCGAATTCAACTGGAATGGTTGAGGACATGGATCACCGTCTTGCCAAACGAAGACTTGTCTTTGGATCGCGTCGAGAGGTATACCGGTCGCGTTCGTGATCACGTCCCAAAGAGTAATACGACGGATTTCCTCCATCTCATTTTTCGTAAAAATGCTAAAATTGAATAATAATCGTGCGTCAAAAAGTTCCTATAATTATATTGATTCGAATATATCTCATATAATTTATTTCAAAGACCGTATAAGATATAAACAGTTAGGCTCCATTATTGGAAAAAAGAAAATCACTCACCCGTTTTCCTCGTTCTCAAACCAGAACCTATCGGAGTCCCGCAAACGAAGGAATTGTTCCTTTATGACCGTGGTGAAGAGCTCACCAGGACCACCCTTGGATTCGAGCATTCCGCCGACGTATACGTCGACGTTGTTGAGATTGTTCGAGTAAATCTCAATGAGGGTACGCAGCAGCGACGGATTTTTGTTGAATAATTCTGGATTGATCTCGTTCCATGTTCTCCGTTTGGCTAGTTTGAAGCTTATCCTGGCTGTATTGTAGTCTGAAAGACCATTGTCGCGGCCTCGCATGATGTTCAGAGCGCCGAGATCTCGGCGCGAAAATTCCATGGGGCCAAAGAGATTGTTTCGGATGTCAGTACCGAGAAGATTATCTTCCTTCTCCGCCAATTGCGACGCCATGCCCATGATCAGCTCCTCGATCGTGCTGTTAGCTAAAACCTCCTGTGAGCAGCATCTATGTTTAATATGATCACAAACCTCATAAGAATTTAGTGTAATAATTAGATCACGTGGATGTTCTAGAACTTGAAGCTATACATTTTAATGACAATAATTTTTAACAAATTAAGTGAGTCAATTTCTCTTTGAAAAAAAAAATCATTTTACAATTTTTTTTAAATTTACTTTATTCAATATTAATATTAATAATTAATAATTATTAATAATTAATAATAATTATTTAAAAAGTTTATATAGTTAATTAATATAATATAGAATTACGAGAATTATATCCAATAATAATTGATATAATTAACAAGTCAAATATAATTAAAAATATACGTATATGAAATGTTATCTCTGCCTGAGGTAGAATATCTTTCAAAAAGTTTACCGTGAAATAATAAATAGACTCACGTTTGAGTCCCACCACGTAGAACAAAGTCTTATAGCTGGCTGGTCTGTGTTGGTCTTCCTGTATTCGCAGTTTTCATTTCGCCGATATATGCCAGGCGGTATAAGAGTATGACCAAAACGAAATGCGGCGCTTTGAAAGATATGACTAATACCCGGATGCAAGTCAGGTTTATAACCAGTGTACGAAGGAAGATCCTCGTTTAGCAATGCCGGAAGATACTCGTAAAGGATTATGTTCTGTAAAAAGGTAGAAAAAAATAACCTTACGTGCCGGGAAGCAACGTTTCGCGAGCGGAAAATGCAAATTATATAAATTTAGTTGCGAAGTTCAAAACAACTCTATTCAATATCGAGATTTTTACAAAAATTTACTATTTACATAAAACATTTAATGTAATTAGTAAACAATTTTACTTCTGTTTGTAACTTTCTTTTCAGAAGTAATACCGCGTTTTTATTTTTTACTGTCTGTCGTTGAGAGAAAATTATAGGTAAACTGCTATCCACCTGAATCGTCCCGATGACCATCTGACGTGCCTTCTGAAAAATTTCTTCGTCGGACATGTCGGGATGCTCTCTCTGCACGCGAGCCGCTAAGACATTGTGGTATCGATAGAACAAGATTCCTAAAGCCAGTAGCGGTGGATGCTGATTCGTTCTCGGATCCCCGAGGACTGTGCAATATAATTAATTATTAGGTTACTTTCGCAAGAATCAGAAAATTGATTGCGGGGAAAGTTAAAAACGCGCGATGTAATAGGATAGGCACGAAGCGCATGCGGTTAATGGAAAAATTATGAGTAATAATGCAAAAAAGTCAACGGATCGGCGCGCAACAACGATCGCGTATAATAACATAATACTTAATTAGTAGGAAGAATCAAATTATGCAAGTGTCGAACGACTGTGTTGCTAAAACATGCGGGGAACGATACTTTCAATAAGAAAGTGAATGCTAGCAAAATTATATATATTTACATCGGACTATACCGCAAGTTTTGCATCACATAATTAATAGGTAAAATTAATTTTTTTTCTTACAAAAGTATCAAAGTATATCAATATTGTGATGAAAATTTTTCTTAAAATTTTCTATAGATATAATTTTTCAAAATTTTTTAGAATTTATGTATGATTTTATAACTTTTTTAAAAAAGTTTCTTAGATATGCT
>NW_017299992.1:1834150-1911560 GCF_001594075.2 Trachymyrmex cornetzi
ATCAAATTTGAAGAATTTTAAAAAGATATTTTTCAGAAATCTTCATAAGTTTAAAATATGAAAAATTTGTGTGTATAAAAATTATAAGAATTTTTATAAATATTACAAGAATTGTTTCCATGATAATAAGCAGGTGAAAACAAAGTGTTCTCGTCAGTTAAACTTTCTAGCTAAGCATAGACAGAATATTTTCTATTTGAAAAAAGTTTTATTCATAAGTATCTCGAGATCTTATCATTCACAACCGAGATGTTTACCGAACGAAAGGTGAGAAGAGTTACAGTGCGTAATTAAAAATCAGTTAGATAATATTCAGCTAGGCGGAGTGCTATTACGAATTTCTTGAGAAAGTCTTCGGGTTATTAATGGGATAAATTTATCCACGTAGATCCTCGCTTACGATATAGGCGCTCCGGGCTGAGCATTCGCATAACGTGCGGCACCGCGTGATTGAAGAGGGGCGCGCGCATGGTGTTCCTCACGGGAAATTGTCTCCTTTGCTCCATGAGGAGGCTGCCGTTCTCGAATGCGCGCATTGTATTGGCCCACGCCTCGCTGCTCGAATAGACGAAGCTGCCATCGATCCAGCTCGTGACTTTATTTATCTGCAATCTCACGTATTCAGAGCTACTTCTCACGGATCGCTGTCTTGGGGATCGGCGAAGCTTTTAACCGCTCTCGATCGAGAAGAAAGAAAAAAAAAAAAGTAAAACGAATATTGTGTTTCGCAACGAGAATGACCTATCGCCGTGGTATCCAGCGATAGATCATTAAACGTGACTGTAATTTAGATAAAGATCGAATCGGACGTTTGATGTCGTTATCATAACCGGCGAAAGTCAGATAAAGTCGAAAGTCTATTCCGCTCCCGGAAGTAAGGCCATGAAGTGATTCGCGCGGCGCTAGATTGACCCGGCACGCTCGAGAAAAGCGGGAATTACCTGTTCCCGCGGGCTGTTGGGGCTGCGCCCGGTTTGACGGTCGTAATCCGCTCGGAGGAATGGAATGTACTTGTTACCTTGGCACTCCTTGTCGAAAACCGGATCGCATTTGTCCACGTCGATTCGATGAAATTCTATGGGGCAACCACTTTCGCTGGCCATGATTATCTCCGACGTGACCAGCTGTCCTGAAAAGATTCACCGTTCGAGGATGTCGCGAGTCGCGTACGAGTTCCGGCAGGAAGATCTACGTATGTCGCGCGCGTCGCAAATTTATCCGATCTCTTGGATTGGTTTATAGTTTATATAATACTGTGCATTTTTTCGAACTACGAGGCAACAGGTTGACAGATGAACGTGACAATTAACTGTGTCTGCACGTGTACGTGTTCGCCTTTAGACAAATGAGGATTGTACAAGGCAAGTAATACAATATCTATGCTGTAGATAAAATCATACTGGGATGCACAATCGTGGCATGACTGATGGTAATCTATGTAGAACCAATTTATCCCTGTCTTATTGTTAAATAAATTTTGTTATATAGTATGGATTAAAAATGTAAATATTTCTTGATGACAAAATTTAGCACAACGCTTTGGATAACGCTCAGCTTAAATTTAAAGTATATTTTTTATATAAAATTTAAGACTTACATATAAAAAAGCCAAGATTTATATATTTATATAAGACATTTTATATAAAAATAAAAATTATTTTCTTTTCTTATTAAATCAAAGATTTTTAAATATATATTGTCATTATAGAGTAAATATTTTAGGTATAAAATAAAACAAATTTTTAAGTATTTTTTTTCTCTCTCTGTTTCTAAAAATTTAGTATCTTACTTTTAAATAAGGTATCACACAATTTAACAATTTTTTTCTTTCTTGCCTTTTTCAGTAGTAATAAAAAACCACTTATATTTTTGAGGACTATTCGCGATTTCCTGTTTTTTGTCTAACTCTACTTGTATATTATTATCCGTGATTATTCTCACCGAAGAAAGCGAACAATGCGGTTCGATTTTTCACCGACGGCAGGCCATCGTCGCCCTGCATGAATAGATCGCTGAGCTTCCGAGGAGATGGCCTGTCTTGGCCAGCCATCGCGTACACACCATCGGAATATGCCGCCGGAACCTTTCGGATTAGCCTACTGTCTATGGAGATACATGCGACTAGTATTAGAATAATTTTCCATGGACGATTACCTTTGCTGTGTCATGTAGAAATATAATCGCGGGGTCATCACTTTCATGTCTCATCAACTCTCCTAAGATTTCCCGCGTCATTCTCATGATTGATTAGTTAATTCTGATGTCCTTTCTTATTTGAATTTTCGATGTAAAATTGATAAAGCGTATTTAATTGAACAAACATATAATTTTCGCGTAAACAATCCCTGATAGCAAGTTACATCATTTTGTCGTCATTTTGACGTCAAAAGCTTGCTATTAGAGATAATTGTGTGATAGTAATTTTGTCAAAATCTATTTAAGAGAAATTTTTTGTTTCTTGTTGAGAATTATTGAGTCTCAAAAAAATTAATTAACTATTGTCAATAAAAAATTGAATAAAACGTGGAAAAATTCTAATAATTTGTTGAGATATTTCGAAATGCTTTCATTAGTAAATTTATTCAGTGAAAAGGAGAACGGATAGATTTTAATAAAGTGACAACCCTGACGTGCGTAATAATAAAACAGTGAAGGTATATTGGATTTTAGTACATAAATTCAAGTACTTGCCAATTGCACCCCAATCAGGATGTGCTAGATTGTTAAAAAATCCATCGTATCTCTGTTTATTGACCGCATGGCTGTGCCCTGCTCCTAAAATAGGCTTACTTTATATAAATAAATTCTCCACCGAAAGTTTACAATATAGCAATATTGTTCGCTGAGCGAACAATTGATTACCGATATTGATATCACGTTTAAATCGTGAGAGTTAATAATCCGATGAGCAACGAGTTCAGATGTAAAATACGATTTCTCCGTTCTTTAATTAATTATTAGAGGAGCGTAACGCTTTTCTATTATGATTAGGATATTCGAGGCAAAATAAATGTGCAAATAATCGAAAGTGGGTTAAAAGTATAGAACGAGTATTTAACGAGCTCTATAAAGAGCTACCGTAAAATTTCCATCTCTCGTTCCGATTTGGTCTGTAACTTTCGTAAATATTTTTTATCATAAATTAAATTAACATGATATTAATGTATATTTTTATTTCGCTTTCGGATTCTTATTCAAATTTGTTACGCTCTGTTTTATCGAGTTAATTATAGTTCCTTAGATGATACTTAATAAATAAGATTGAGAATTATTTTTTGTAGTCGGATATAATTCTTTGAGCGCGATTATTAAATTTATTTTAACAGATAATTTAAATAATTCATATAATAATACATATCTATTTTATATTAACAAATGTCGAGAATAGTTGTTAAAATTATTACTAAATTACTTTTTGCGTTATTAGTATCAGAAGTACGATACATTATTAGTATAAAAAATTTTGCATTTAAACTGAGAGTTTTATATAACGACCATTTCGGCAGCTCCCTTTTATGAGCGTCAAGACTGACAATGATAGGTGCCGGAACGATAACGGCGATTGTACTTACCGGTTTCAGCGGGTAATACGACCCAGAATGCCCAAGCGATCGCGCAGAGCGACGCGATGCTGCGGGCCGGCGGTCGTCGTCGTGTCATCATGTGTCACTCGTTCTCGCCTGGTCCACGCCCGTGCATTTCTCGTCTTCTTTTTCAGGCCCTTGGACGATCTCTTTTCTCTCTTTCTTTCTTGCTCTACTATCAACGGTGTCCTCGGGGACGCATGCCGTTGGTACCGTCTATCAGCGGGCGATATAAGAATGTGCCAACCGCGCGGCACATACGAATCTTTGGATTCACCGAAGTCCAAAGACGCGAACCGGTCCAGAGACTGAAAGGCGACGGAGCAGTGCGGTGGATTGTTCGCTACCACCTGGCAGTCTCGGCGAAGAAACGAAAGAGAGAAAGAGCTCACCGCGAGACACGAAGTGTGACAAAAATGCCGCCGTATGATTTTTCGACTGGTCCGGATGCGGCGATCACGTGTAGGCGCGCGGATAAGAATTGAAAAATGAAGGCGGTATGGCGCGCTCTCCGTAGCACCACGTGCCTGGTCCCGAGAAATGAAATCACCATCCGCTATCTCGCAGCACGGGCCCGTCGAGGAAACGGGACAGACGGGAGCAACGATGATACACGCGCGAGCCCCAAGAACGGCTGTGGCTGTCTCTCGGACTGTGGATCTGACTGTACGCTGGTCTGCGCCTCCGCCACCACACACAGTCGCTCTTGTGCGCTCTTGGTCGCGCGGTGAAAGTCGCCGGCCTATTTGTTTCGTTACCGCGAACGCGCGCCTCCTTCTCCTCCTCCTCGTCCTCCTCCATATCTGTCCCTCTCGCCGCCTCCTCCGCGGGCTACAACGTCGACGGCTTCAGTGTTCTTCAACCATTTTTCGTACGAGGCTTTCATTATGTTCATTTTTACCAAAATGTAGATTAACTTCAGCATACTCTTTATTTTTTTTTTCTTATTATTAGAACTAGATATAAAAAGTTGAGTCAAACCGAAATTAAAATTAATCTATATTGATAGAAATAGACATTAAAGATAAGAGTTGGCATTCATACATTCAATGGGGGGTTCTTATCTTATCAATATTTTTAATCGACTCAATTATGCAATTCGTTTTACGCTCATTTCTATACATCAATATAGATTAACTTTGTAATTAATCTTGGTCCAACTTACTCTTTATCTTTTTCCAATTTTTAGAACTGGAAGAAGATAAAAAGTAAGTTAGACCAAGATTAAAGGTAATCTACATTATTAGAAATGGGCATTAATGACAATTGAAATCTCAAACTCGTTTTATTTGGAAGAGCCTTATCGATGCCTAAAGCCGTTCCTATTAGATTGTTAGAGCCAACCGAGGCTCGAGGGATTCATCGTCTTTAGAAACATCCTATTTTAAGTAACGTTCGCGGGAACGGCATTCAAGGAGCGTACTCGCGGTGCACTTACTGCGGTCCCACGACTGTACTGGTTGAAAAACCACTGTACATGAAGGCGCGATGCCGCGCGGCGGCGGCGGCGGCGACGTCACCGCGGGCGCAGGCCTAGTTTTCGAGTCCGCGGCACCGATTACCCAAGGCGAAACCTCTCTCGAGTCCCTGCCGGTCGTTTCAAGGTCGAGCAACGTCGGATGGACGGTGCCGATGCGCACGTTAGAGACGACACGGAGGACACGGTACGTTCGTGTAATCAAGTCGCGACATTCCCCAGTGACTTTTTTTCTCCTCTTCGGCAGCCGCACTATCGTAGTGAAAATCCGTGTCAACGATGCAAGTCGACAAACGACGGTCGGAAAGAGTATAGGATAACACGCTGATACGTCACGTACCGACATCAATACAAACACAGCCGATTTACGAGTTGGCTCCACGTTTGTATTACGTTGGTATGTTGAACGTTGCATTTGATGATCAAGTAACGTTACATTCAATCAACAAAGAATATTTGCATTTGATGATTAAATAACGTTATCTTCAAACAGCACACAGATATTGTATTTGATGATTAAATAACACTAAATGTTCAAACAACAGAAGTCTGAATGAGATGTAAGGTGTGTTTTTAAAAAGATTAAGAATGTTTTTAAAACGTCTCTGTGACTGGCTATATTACGTAAAACACGTAATGATAATTATCTCGAACAATACGTTTGTATTGTTTAGGTTAATTATTGTTACGTATTGTAATTAATAGTACATCTCTTGTCGCGCTCTTGTTTCGAAACCGTAGACCTCTGTTTCAGATCCCAGATTCTCGCAATGTAATTTATACGCAGCTTAATTAGGCTGCTCATCGGGATTCGGGAAGATTCGACGATGGTGCTGTTGGCAGCCGGATACAAAAGGTGCGTCCGTCGGCGGCGTACTCGCATTATGACTCAACCCGGAGAGAAATCGCGTCTACTGTTCTCGACTGCTGGTCGATCTTTTATCGCCCTTGGCACAAATCGGCACTTGGAAAAGGAGATCACGCATTGTTGTGTACAGCGCGTTCACGCAGCCGCTTCTTTCGGAAGTGCGAGATCTTTCGAGAGGTCTTTCACCTTCCTCCGTCGCGAGTCAAAGGTGACTCCTCGACGCCGTCCGAAAAGGATGAAATATCACCCGCATAAATCAAAATGCGTTTTTCCAGGGATTCCCCGGTCTTGTTCAATCGCAAGAATGGGATGCACGTGTAAAAGAACTTGTTTATTCGTATACCATCGTTTGCATACAGAATCATCGAATGAAAACTTTCGTTTCGTGGAAGGAACGAGATCATCGCAAATCGTTCGCGATCGTCGTGAAATAAAAAAAAAGAAGGATTGTGTATAACTCATCGACGTCGTACTTTCGTTCGTGTATTTATTGTCGCGTCGAAAGGCATATTAGCGCGCTCGTTAGAAAATATTTCGTTCCGGTACAAATACTTAAAGTACACCCGTGCTTTCGTGCAAATCCACTCGCACATACTGTGGGAAGATGGACGGAGAGATCGCAGGTGTCGAGTGGCGGTCACTTGGAGTTTGAGTTCGAGGGGTAGTAGTAAACCACCGCAGGTGCTGGCAGTTGCCAATGAGCGGCATGGAGCTCAATCAGTTGCAGGAGAGTCCTCTTCACCGGTGGCAGCGTCGTCTCCTCTGCTAGGAAGGCGTCGCGCACGCTGCCGAGCAGTTGCTGTAGTTGCGCGGGCAACTCTGCGTCCAGGTCCTTGCCGATGCACGTGAGGATGAAGAATAGGCAGTTCGTCTATGATATAGACGAAGAAAGAGATCAACCTTTTATTGAATTTCGACGAACTTCAATTCGATCAAAGATCGGTTCGTAGTAATTCGGAGAATGATGTAAGTTCATTCGGTCGTGCGAAATCTACCTTGGGACGCATTCAGATTCCCACCCGAGTACTCTCTACATATCTTTGTTTACACATTAGGTGAACAAGAGTAAAATGATGCTTGGATAGGAATTCGAATATAGCTTTGGATGCAATTTCATATTTGTATAGATTTACCTCATATTTACGTTGAACTCTGTAATTTTGGTTCAAAATTGAAACGGAATAATAAGAAATTTTGTGAATTAAATACCGAAATCCTTAATAGACTTTATTATGCTGTTTGGCAAAATATATTTTATAATTCTAAATGTTACGAAATTACATTTCACTTTTACACTTACAAATTAGATTAGTGTGTAATAGTTTGAGGCTGTGTTCCACTTAACGCTCGCGAGCATCGTTTGTTCCTGTTTAACATTTGATAAAACAAGGATGAAATGATTCCACGAGCGTTGTAAGCATTCATTGGAATGCAGCCTTAATATGTCAATACATATTAGTGCGTCCAACCGAATTCGTTACAAGGATGAAGTTAATAAATTCTGTTTTGTCGCAGGCCGATAGTTTTGTTTTATAACACTCGTCAATCGAGCTCAGGCTTACCTCGGTAAGTGAATTGATGGCGGGTGGCTGCAGACAATCCTGGCAACATTTCCAAAGCAGCGTGAGCAGCACGCGTCCGGGAGGAACGCCCTCCTGCTGTGTCTTCAATTGTAGTTGCCGTCGTTTCAACTGAAACAACGCGATTATGCACGTTTATGCGGGCACGCTCGAAAGCTTACCGTCATAACATACAGCAGATGATAAAAAACAAAACAACGAGTATATAAATTGAAATAAACGCTAAATTATACGTTAGATCGAAAATTGATCCGTTTCTTTTCATTACACGGAGGTATCATTGCAGTCGTAACCAGTCAGTACATTTCTTATGGGGATAATGGATACCTCGTGATGAACGTGTCATTATGTGCTTAGTTATACCTGGCAATACATCTCGTTGAGAAACATCATAAAGGCTGAGTACCGATGGCAGGTCGTGCCGTCGTGCAGTAATCTAGCGCGATCCTGGTACCATTGTTGGCACGTATTTAGCAAAGATTCCAGGAAAGTTTCCTTTGTTTCTTTCTGTACGTAAAACGTATCTCAAGTTATATATTTCATCTTGTGTGCGTCACATTAAGATCATCGTCTAAATTAGAATATTACCGTTTGTGCAATTCTTTTAAATACACATAAAATAAGATGAAACGCAAACAATAGCTATATTTAATAGCAAACGACTATATTTTTTATAATTTATTTATATTTTTTTAAATTAAAAAAGATGAAGTTTTTTAAAATATCTTATTTTTATTTCTTTTACATTTGGTGAAAAGATGAACAGCGAGTGTTCATTGTCGATCTTTTTGATCAATTTTACGAAAGGATAATGAAAAAGAAATAACCTCTATAATTGTGATGCAAATTTTAGCTGCCGGCTCGGCATACTTGCGATTCTCCACTACCCTACCCAGAATGTGTCGTACTAGTTCCATCAACGTTCTCGCATTTAAAATATTCGGATCTGTCAACAACATACATTAACGCCAATTATTTTCAATAATTTTGTAATCGTTAAATTTTTAATTATTGGCATTTTTCAATATTTTATCATCAAAGAAACCTTATAGTTAGAAATACTATTTTGTCTATTTTTGTTGAATTGCTATGTTGCAATGATAGATCACACTATAAAGTATGTAATGTACAATTCGATTGAAACGTGATCTATTTAAGTCCTTAAGCTTAATGCATTCTAGTAACTGATAGTAGACAAACTCTCTTACCTTCTATCGCTCGCAAAAGTATATCTTGAACAGGCGAGGGGAATTTCCCAAGCTCGGAGGCCTCCGCGATATAGAGTGCTTTAGCAGCTAATACATCCGTTGAGTTCATGCTCTTCGAGCGCTTCAGGCCATAAGTCGATACGAATGTGTGCGATTTGGTAAGCTTGCCCGGTTTCACAGAATTAGTTTTGACTTCGTTTTGTTCCACATTGAAATGTACCCGATTCGCGGCCTAATGGACAAAATAATCTTTTATCTAAACTTAAGAGCCTCTCTCTTAAGTTAACGACAAGTTAACGACCGTTCTGCATTCAATCTTAAATTAAACCGGATGAATGGCTTTCCGTTCCATTTTTTTTAATTTCTCTTTTTAATTTTGCGCACAGCTTATGTTTCTGGATGTCTTCCAGTAAGAGACATAAATGACATAGTGTAACGACAAAAAGAACCATAACATCCTTATTCGCTAATTTTAAACAAAGATGCTATAATTATTGTGCATCGCTTGCTAGAAAGCACTATCTGTGTCTCACTTACGTGCAAAATGTTCCCGCTGGATGCAGACGTGTCTAATGGATGGAACTGTCGAAATGTGGAATTTGCTGTCGCGTGATGGCCACTCTGAGAATGACGGGACGGTAGCTGGTGCTGTTGCTGTTGTTGCAGAGGATGTTGTAGCTGTTGTTGCTGAGCGTAGAGATAACGGTGTATATTACCGCTCGATTTACTGTGCTGCAGATAATACGAGGAGCGCTCTGATGCATTATTCCGAGACCTATAATTGAGATACATGTCCCTTTAGATTATTTACAGATCGGTCCAAATTCAGAATCGTGTCTGATAGCGAATTCGGTTCGACGCACTACTGCGTATTAAAGCCGTTGTACTCTGATTTAATCTGTATAATATATAAGCAAAATGCAAATATTTCAAATATAAAATACAAATTTTACTTAACAGCACAATCCGTTTTTATATTTACTAAATACACATTTTTATGTTAATTTATGTATAACGACTTTAACGTGCACCAGTGTGCGCATCAGATTCATCCATTCAAATTCGCTATGAGATCTTGGGGAGTCCGGGCATTTGTTCGACCAATGTTTTTTTATCAACATTGAACATATATTTATATTATTATTGCTATTGTAAATAATTTAGCAATTAAGTTGAATTTAAAAAAGTAATTTCTGATTTAAATATTTTCTCATAAAAAGACAGAAATCGTTCATTAAACAAATCATTTTGATGTTACAGCGTTAAATATATAAAAAAATCCAGATTATTTTATTATTTTTATTATCATTAACGTTAAAATCTCTGAACGGTTTCAGAAACAGCGTCGTGACTCAACTCAACCAATGTTCACACGGCGACAGTACACTATTTAAATATAGTCCGCTGCTTCATACTCACTTAGGATGCGAATCGTTCTGCTTCATCGTAAATTCTTTAGCGTGCACGTTTAGTCGAAGATTAGTGACGTTCGCCGTGGTTCCTTCCGCTCTCCCACCTAGAGGTGACCATGAAACTAAGACGACTCGAATGATAAGATTACGATACGATATGTGTTCGTCACTTAATAGCCGGAGAATACAAACCTGGGGGTCGGTATATTTCTAAGGACGGTTTGGACTTGGGGGTGGCTACGTTATTACTTCCTTTCTGTGGAACCGCATCCCTCATCTAAAGAGAACAAAAAAAAATACACATCACGCATAAGACACGCAAGAACCTAATGAGTCTGTCCTCGAAGCACCTTCGAGTGTGTCTCGAGTTCGTGGAAATCTTTTACTCGCTACAGAATTATATCATAGCGAGGCTACAAATAATTGAGAATAATTGCACTATCTATATCAAAAGTTAATATCAAGTCAAACTTTCCGATTTAATTGCCACTTATGCAAATGGAAAACGTAGAAAAATGATTCAGCATCCGGAAAGTGTGTGTGACTAGCTTTAACTTTTTAATGTTATTATATATAATATTTATTTCATTGATATAGATTTTATGATATTTCAGATATGTAATAATTTTGTAAAATTGAAATAGTATAAAATAGTGTTAATGTTTTCAAGTGTATCATGTTCTATTTTTCAATGTATGACACATCAAATAAAGTAACACGATGATGTGTGTGTAGTTGAGCTTTACAACATATAATTTTACAATGTAACCGAAATTTTCATCATGATAAAAATTATTCCTGGAAAATAATTTTTCCTCTCAGATGCGTTAAAAATTTTCAAAACAGTGTATATAACACTTAAATATTTATGTAAAGACGTGAAGATCAATTTCACTCAAACGGAATAATCTTAAACAAAACGCCAAGTTCAGGACTTCTTTTGTCCTCTCGTTAATAAGCAAAAATTATTTCTAAATATCCTGCACAATTTGCTGAAAAACGTCTTTGACCATACTTGCAAATGTAATTCCAAAATCTGAAGTTTTAAAATAATCTTTCTAATCAACAAAATCTTGGCATTCGCTTCTCGCGTTGTATATATGCTGCTTAACCACGTACATTATTCACTATAGTGCTTACAGGATGTTTCTTAAATACTGTCCAATATTCGGAATTGATTTTAAAAATTATTTTATGAAAAAAGTTCGTATTAATGAATATATATGTGTGGTCCCAAAAAGATTTCAAAACTACAAGATTAAAATTTTTATAAAATTAATATTTTTATTTTAGTACTTAAATGAATAAAGATTTCTTGTTCAACTTTGAGCTAGTAAATAGACAAGGTATTATCTTCATTTGTTGTGCCAATAGTTGTTTTGTAAGAAATCAATGGCATAGAAACATACATACACATACACAACGCATACAGAGTTAAGTAATAATATTACTAATACTACTATACTCCAAACTTTTACTTTCGATGGTTGGAATTTTTTTGTAGATTTTTTTATTTCATTACGGTACAATCTCATTAAAGATTCTCCAAAAAAAAAAAAAAAAATCTTTTATATCTTTCTTAAAAACTATTAAGTCATTGAACGATAGCTGTAGAATTTCTAATTTACTGTATTTTTGAAACGAGCTAGATTTTTGAGACCGTGTGTTTATATTTGTTTTTATAAAATAATCTCAAAAATCAATTTCTAAAATAATTGAACAATATTTAGGAAACACTCTATATATACCGTATATGACAGAATGTATAATAAAGAGCGTACACATACATATATTTCGTTGTAATGTACGCCACAATAAATGCAACAAGTATATTGGCTAAATGCACAGGCTCGTTATGGTAACATATCGCGAAGCATGCGGGATGTTAAATGTATATACTATACGTTACACGCCGTGGACTCAATTTAAACGCGTGGGTTTAATTTACGCGCCAATTTATTGTCACGGACAATACCATATTATGAATACTAATTGTAAATAAATTAATCTAGGTGATTAAAAAACAATAGATTGCGTGGATTGGTCTATTCGACTGTCTCTAAGAGACAGTAAATGTCTCCAACAAGAAATATTCCAAATAAAAAATTTTTATCTGGTTTTTACACACACATTACGTGTTTCATTTATTCTCTTTCATAAAATTTATAGTTTCACAAAAGAAAAATAAATAAATCAAGATAAAAAAACAGACAAAAAAAAATTGATAATTGCAATGCAAAGGCGAAGCCTCTCTGTTTTATAAATTAAACATTTATAAAATTTTCATCAATTCTTTAAATCGTCTTCTTTCGCAGGAGAAAGAGAAAATACATACGAAATTGGAAGTACACTGCCATTGTGTTTATATCGCTGTTTTAGATCGCGCTTACAAGAAATGCAATGTTATCACGCGATTTTTCAGTTTGCACATGAAAAGAATGAACAGCATTATTCTAATTGAAGATAATCTGACTAATTAAGAATAACAGTATAATATTAATGAAACAAAGCATTTTATCAAAATTAAAACATGACGTATTTATTTCATTAATATCTAATTAATGAATTAACAAGATTATCTTTAATAATCAGGATGTTTACTGAAATCTTGCACAAAAATTCTGTGGATTTTCTAGGTATTGTTATTCAAAATTCCAGATAAAATTAAAGAATTTTTTAAATTCAATTTCAAAATAAATTGGAATGCGAGCATCAAGCTATATATTGAAAATTAGTAGAAGAGAGGAATTCCAATACAATGTCTATAATTTTGTAGAGGTAATATGTACAATATTTTGTACAATAGAACCGCATAACATGTAGAATAGTATAAGGAAGGTTCACTACAAACAAAATACTATCAGTCATTCCATTTTGCTAAGTATTATCTTCTACTGTCTTGATCTTTTTAATAAAAATTCGCGAAACACGCAAAAATATACATTAATATACGCGAACGTGTATGTCGTATTCATTGCTAATTGTCAATATTTACATTATCAAGAAAAAAATTTTTTTAATGTTTTCAAAAAGAGATAATTTCAGTCATTTTTAAAAGTAAAATTCCAAAAATTTTCCAATAAGAGATCCAATAAAATTCCACAAAAATCTCTAATTTCCAAAGGTAAAAAAAGTCTCCCGAAAATTCCAAGTTTTCCAGGTTTTTCCAAGTAATAAACATCCTGTTCAACTAGATTGCTGTTAGCTAACGCTGTTTATACACCAATCTGTTTCCATGCACGTCGTCTTCCTATTCGCGCGCGTCAGTATATCCGGATAGATTTTGCGAATCTGCCAAGAGACGCGCCGAGTATCGTTCTCATCGTCATTCACGTTACGATCATCAAGAAATAATTGCAAACGGAACAGGGACAAAACAATAAATAAAGCACCTCGTGTGCTTTCGATAAGCGCACGATACCGTAACGTCCGTAACAATACCTTATTTTTATCCCGCGAGTTGCATGACGCGCTTCGACAGTCGGAAATATCGAGAAATGTCACCGATATAACGCAGAATGACTCAACTGTGTGGAACCATGACTCTCTCGACAGATCGAAAACAGATGTTGCGGACACCGACATAATTTCGATGATTTCAGATCTCAGCGTTACGTACGCATACATATCATGAAAAAAAAAATTTCACCGATCTCGACAGAGGCCGTTCTTTAGTTAGTCAAAGCTGATCGCAGTCTAACCGAGTCTAAACGATGATCGCGACTCCTCCTCCTACTGGATGTCGAGTGGATCCAAAGAGAGAGGGAAACGGACAATCAATTAAACCTCGCTTCAATTTAACGTAGTAGTTACGTTTATTTGTTACATCTAATGCCCGTTTCTCGGTTTCTATCAATTTAGATTAACCTTACTCTTGATTTCAACTTATTTTTTATCTTTTTCCAAGGCCAGTTCAACTTATTCATTGTCTCTTTCCAATTCTAAAATTAAAAAGAGATGGGAAACAAATTAACTTCGGTTAAGAGTTAACCGTGAGTTGTGGAACTGAGTCATAAAAGACAACGCTGGTGTATCTTTCTGCGTCGCTTTTCATCAATACATCGGAAGAAAAAAATCTAACCCAGCTAACACAAAGCTGTTAGCTGTAACGTGCCCGTTAATTGTAATTTCCCACTCAACAATATAACTGTAATATAACACGTGTTATATTACAGTTATATTGTTGATTGGGAAATTACAACTAACGAGTACGTTACATGCAACATTGTGTTAGCTGGGAAGCTTGTTCGAGAAACAAGGGGTGCTTTTGATGACACAAGTGAACGAAAGTATCGTTCTATTTTTGTTAGATGAATGGAATTTATTGAATAGAACGACGCTACAATGTTGACACGTGGAATGAAAAGGTCCCTGTATTTTCACCGAGATAAAAAATCACAGGGAGAGAATAAATTCGCGATGAGGAGGAGAGGGGGAAGAAACGACGAACGACTCACAGTGAAGAGCGTGCGAGAATCATCCTTTCCAAGGTCCAACGATCGGATGCTACCGAGATCCTTCTTCTTGCACACGGGTCACTGTTATAGCAGACACACCGGACCGACCGGACGGAACGGAACCTCGCGGCGGCGGCGGCGGTGGCGTTCCGCACTGTTCCGCACGCACGTGTACGCACGGAGGCGAATTTCCGGTCCAAAAGACGTCGTTTCCCGACGAGAGACGCGACTTTTCCGCGTCGAACGTGCGTTCGTGCGTGCGTACGTGCGTCGTCGTCGTCGTCGTCGCCGTTGTCGTCGTCACGTCTTCGCTCGCGCATACAGGGCCTCCTCTCCGATGACCGAGGACTAATAATAGTCACGGCGTAGCCACGAGCGAACGCAAGTGAACGCTATATATCTACGTGCGACGCTGTGTATACGTATTAAAGTATGTACGCCGCTACTCCGCGCGAGAAAAGACTGAAATATCCAACGGGAGTCGGCACGCCGCGTCGCGACGCTTCTCTCTCTCTCTCTCTCTTTCTCTGTTTCTCTCGAGTCGATCATGGGATCGGAGCGAGATCGGGAATATCAGGCTAGTAGTCATCGGTTCTTATTTCAAGATTGTCTTAAGTAATGTCTTAAAAGATACTAAATACTGCTTTGTGGTCGATATTCAGTCTGTTTTTATCTTAAGAAACGTCTTAAGATGCTAATACAGCCCTTTGATTAGCTTATGATATTTTAAGATTGTACTTAAGACGGTCCTAAATATAAGATTCGGTCATGGGTACTTTTCATTTAGTGACACAAGCAGCGTTCTATTTTTTTAAGCCTTGTGTCCACGATGCTAAAAATCGGTCCGAGATCTCGGACAGAGAAAAAATTAACAAATAACGGTCATGGGTACTTTTCATTTAGTGACACAAGTCGACATAAGCAGCGTTCTATTTTTTTTAAGCCTTGTGTCCACGATGCTAGAAATCGGTCCGAGATCTCGGACAGAGAAAAAATTAACAAATCACATTGGAATAATTTGATCGCATGACCGTTGCGATTGGTCAATGCTTTCTTCATCCGAGATCTCGGACCGATTTTTAGCATCGTGAACACAAGGCATTCGGAGAATAACAAAGATAGAACGACCCTTGTGTTGACTTGTGGCACCAAATGGAAAAAACTCTTTGAACCTATCGGTCTATAATTCACGCTATTCTCCGCCGGCGGCGGAGTTAAAAAAGGTGATTTGTTTACCAACGCTGCGGACACTTTGATTGATTCCGCTGGTAGCGAGATAGAACTTTTTGTCATTGTCTCTTATTTTGTTATTGTCGCGAGATTTCATCGATGTTTATGTGAACACACGCGAATTGCCTTCATGCAGATAAAGATTTCTTCTGTGCTTTCATGATGATCTAATATCTCCGACTATAAAACGATGGATTTTTGCATAACTTCTATATTCTTAGCACCTATGGCATTACTATATTATATGTTTATTATTTACATTTTACATAAATCTTATCACACTTTTATCTTGCGTATGTGCCATTTAAAAGAATGTGAAGGATTAAAGAAAATTTTCTTATTGAAATAGAGAGATTGGTCTCTGTATTGAAGAATGTTTGATCTCTAAGTATGTATTAATCCAACATTATTAATGACTATTTTTATACCAATGTAAATAATTTTGATTAACTTATACTTTTTACCTTTTTCTAAACATTAGAAAAAGATAAATAGTAAATTAAATCAAGATTAAAAACAATTTACATTGATAAAAATAGATATAAATCCCAAATACTATAAATATAATGTTATTTAATAAATACTATACCTATTTTCTATATGATTATCGTAATAAAAATATGTATAATATATATATGGAATAACTAAAATAAACGAAGAAAACGTTACATATAATTTACATTTTATTTATAATTGCAAGTATATCAAACGTAATAAATTAAGAAAAAAATATATTTCAATTGATTTTTTATATTTTTTGCACTTTACAACAATCATTTAATAAGAATAACACGACATAAAGTATTAATTTTATTAAATTTTCCACTTTAGCAAAATAATAATTGAATTAAGGCATTAATAAATTACAAAAATCTCATCTTCAAAAATAAAGATGATTATGGAAATTGTATAATACTCTGTTTTGCAAATTTTTACTATGTGATGTCATAATTTGTCGCTTTCGCATGATTTTTACCGTCATCGCGGACTACATTCCTCTGAATGGATCCATTGTTTATTCACATGTCTGGCATTAAAGTTCTATTCATCTCGTTTCGCATTCGATCAGGAACAATGATTATAGAAATATGATGAATTCGAGGAAATCCCTAATCTCGCTGTTAATACACTAATATTAAAAAAAAACGCACCAACAGGTTTGAGAAGTATACGAAGTTGAGAGTCTACTCACTATAAAATTAACATAATAATGGCTGAAGGTCTCACCTTCGTCAGCGCTCCATTCGCGCGAGTTGCTCGCACCATTCTCGCTCTTTATTTATTACCAAACATTCAATGAAGATCAATGTTAGTGCCGCATCAGGATTATCTTCACAGTATATTTTTTACATTTTACGCAACTCGACAAACAATCTCAATCAAAGTGAGTTTCTCCTTTTTAATCGTTTTTCGACGAGAATTTCAATCGTTGATGAAAACAAAAACCCTCGATCTATGATAAATCTCTAAGATGCCCGATTCCACCAATATAAAATTAACTTTAATCTCGGTTCGATTTACTCTTCATCTCTTTCTAATTTCAATGACCATTTTTACCAACGTAGTTTAATTATAATCTCGGTTCAACTGATTTAATTCTTCATTTTTTTCTATTTCTTATCTCTAAAAATAAGAAAAAAATGAAATATTGAACGGGGATTAAAATTAATCTACATTAGTAGAAACGGACATTAGCACAAACATTCTATAAACAGTAAATTATAAAAAGTTAATCTTACATTGATGAAACCGGGGCTGAGTCGCGCTTATTATTTCAAAATGATGCCCTTTGTCCCCACGTTTTGCCGAATTTTTCGCAGCACTTTTGTCGGAACTCATTAGAGATATTTAAAACGACCATAAAATGCTGAATACCTGTCGCGAAACGTTCACGATCACGTCACTCCCGGCGCGACTCGATTTCTAAGCGCGATCGACGGCGCTCGTCGTCTACGCCTCGCTCGATCCAGCCAATCGATCATCCGACCGAATGCAGCAGAATGCAGTCGTATCGCGTCACTCGTCGAAGCTATAGATATCGTTTCCCAATTATTGCGACGATGATTCACCTCGTGCTGGATAACGGGCGCTATTAGCACCTTTTCGGAGTTCCTCCCGCGCGTTCAAATCACCGAGAATTGTTATTCCGGAGATTTCCGGAAGAGAACCGGACGCGAGAGCTACAACGCGGTACCGATGCTGTCACGCCGATGACTGGACATGTACACGGCGTGCACACACCTAACATTACTTAATACGCGATTTGCGTAGTAGGCGGCCACGCACCGCCTCCGTACACCTGCCGACGCGGATCACCGACGGAAAGGAAAATAAAATAAAAAAAAAAAAAGTTATACCGCGCCCCCGGATCGGAGCGCCGTTTATATCGGTCATTTATCCGCGTATGTAAATTCGTCGCAGGTTCGCATGACCCACGCGCTTATCTCAATTTAAATTATAATTAACTTTGAAGAAATTGTATTGCGCTTTAATTACCGCGCTAACTCCTTACGGCCCTTTTTTGTACAATCGTTTGATTTATTTATTTTTTAAGAATACAGGAATATCTGGTTTTATTTTTATTGTATCTTTTCATATTTATCTCAATTTACACACAATTAATTTATATGCATCTTTTTTTTACTTTACAATAAGCTTATATGTGGATAAACGAGATATGTGGTAATAACGTATGTAAATATATGACACTAATTAATATTAATTAATATGTATATACGTAAAACAAAAAATACTTTTTAATTTGTAGTATTTTATAACAAATGTTATAATTTATAATAATGAAAATATTTAGGAAGTAATTAATAGATTGGGTCTAACAAATATCTTCCTTCTCCCTTTACTTTTTAAACTTTATTTCTGTGTACTAGAATCTATGAATTGTGCATTATGCGTCAATGATAAATGTAATGGTCCGTAAAATTAAAAATTCTGGAAACTGTAAGTTGCAAAAGATTTCCTCTCTAATCTCTAGAATAGTCTAGAGAATAGTGATCACCTGGAGATCACCTGGAGGGAGTTTTAGCCTAGCAGCGAGGATAAGAGTCTTAACAGCGAGAAAATAAAATTCAGTCATGATAATGTTAAATTAGAGCGAAGTGATAGTTTTATACCCAATTTATTGTACATAACACTGAAATAAGTAAAATGATACATATGACAAAGACATGTCACCCACCCACGCGTCGCATACACGCACATTTACGCTCGCACATACATACACCCTCGGAAATCGTTGCTTATTTATTTATGAATACGATTTATAGAGGCTTACAAATCATAAAGCAGTGATAAGGTAACCCTAATCTTAAATGGAAGCATAAATCATTTATCACTTTTCCGTCTAATGGCTAGACTTCGTTACATATCGTTCGATGATATTTTCCATCCCTTAAATGTCTAATGCATTTCACGTTACAAATAAATATGTATGTTTTCTTTGTATGCTAGAAAATTATAAACTAAATCGCTGATTTTTGTTAATTTTTGTCTTATCAAAATAGAACTAGAATCGAATCGACAGATCGATCCGCTTAACGAACGGCAGAAATATCAGTTCTCGTTATATACTATTCGAATATCTTTTTGTTCGCGCGCATGTGAACATCTGACAATGATATCCGAAGTGCACAGATTCCTGGCACTCTTGCGTGAGAACTGACGGTAAGACGGAAGTTATACTTATTGCAAAAAAAATCTTATAACTACATAATATAATTTGATTAAGATTGAACTTAGCTAACACATTAGAAATGAGCACGAGACCATCGCATGACGCGGTATATATAAAACATTTGTCTAATCATTTAAACAATCATTAAAACAATAATAAAAACAGCTAATTCCTCCTAAAAGTAAAAATCAAAATAAACCGCATCAGCACCAATGTTTCCTTGAGAGCGCGTCGATTTAGTTAGGAGGATTAATTTACTAAAAACTCTCTCGTGCTCGCGGGACGCACTCTCGGTCTCTCGCTTGCAAAAATGCCCTGATTTCATAAACAAGACTCATTACATGGAATCCCGCGGAAGTAACAACGCGTGCGTTGTGTGAGGCAGTGATGTCAAGTAGCGTTTCCGCATAATTCTGGCATGCTTTAATTTAAAGCGAATCTTAGGTAACAGTTATATAGTTTATACAGCAGTTTTGGTATCTATCAAAATCTGACAGTGGGTAATTCAGGACACATAACTGGTATCTCTCTTATAAATTTCAGTATGTCGTCGAGTAATATATATCTTCGAACAGCGTCTTGACAACTCTGTAGGCACATTCCTGCTTTAAAGTCGAAAATACATGTGTTCAGATACGTACTGAAAAACCGATTAGAAATTCTCATTGTCTCTGAATACACATTTCTCTTAAATACAGCTGTGAGTATATAACGTGATTTTATAAGGTATATACGTACTTATAAATGTAGTCGCGACGTAGTCGAAATGCAACTTGCCTGTAAGAGAACGTTTCCATGTACGGACAAAAAATATCTGAGAGAAAGAGTGTCGAGCAATATTACATTTCGACTATCCGGTTATCTGTTATAAATAATTAAAAGATATTTGCTTGCTAGCATGGCCTACTGAACACTTGGGTAGTTTGGAGCTTTCGTGAGTAATTTACAATCACTCTTGCTTATGTCTATTTTTTCCTACTGCGTTCTGTAAGTAAAATCAATATTATCTATATGTATTTACACAAATAATACATTAATGCATGTAACGTAAGGAACAAGTATAGAATACTCATTCGGATGGAAAGTCCATGTTTTGCAGTAACATTGTTACCATGGTAACTTGTTCTCATCTTGTACTATTCTGACTTTTCATTGATTCAATATATGTAACGTAAAAATATCTTTCGCAAGAAGACATTAGATTTGTACCTCAAAGAGTTGCATTTATCCGTTTTAATAACATGAACGTATAGTAAAGGATACAATGTATCAGTTAAAAAACAAAGCCATCCAAAAAATATTCATTCAAATATAAACTCAACTACGTAGGCATTCATCTCTTTCAATAGATCTAACCTCAATACCTTACAATAAGAACAACCTGTGACCTGAAGTTAAAAATACATCCAGGATATAGGTCCGCATTTGCAATTGTAATATTTTATGCCTTCCGCTTTCAAGTTACTGAATGACAATGGTCACTCTCATTCTAAGATATTGATACACATGATTATTTAACAAAATGTTCTTTCGTTCCGGAGAATATAAACTATGTTGTAATCGAATTTGCAATATATAGGAACTTTCATTGTGTAAATGCAATTCCATTGTAGTGTTATATACTCCATCCCTACAGTCATTACTTAGGCAAACTATTTCTTACATTATTGCCATGGAAACGTTATTACTGCTGAAAATATTTTCTCCTAATATATACGGTATATACGGTATATATGGAACGAACTTTAAGCGGCGGAGCGGTTGTGGTAGCATTTATCGAAACTTTTCTTATTAAGAAAGTAATTAACGACAATCAGTAAATATTGATAGATTTCCCACATATAAAATAAGCTTATATTATTAGAGACGTATGTATAAATCTTCAGATGTAAAAATATTATCAAGAGAAATCCTGTGTTTAGCTTCTATTATATAATATAGAGTAAGTTCCTTAAGATTCAAGTATTAATTTGAATATTTCCAAAAGTTTCAAAGCTTATCTTTAGTTACACCATAGTACAAATTATGCTCTTGTCATATAAATAAATAACACGATTGCTGCATCTCAATAAAAATTCAGAGATTGAAGATTTTAAAACTGATGATAGAAGTTTTATAAAAATCGACACATGAATAATTCTTCAATGTAAAAAATATATTTTTCAATAAATTTGTAGCTAATTGAAGCAATCTATAATAACTAGTTGAGAAATAATGTACTTTCTTGTGGATTATTTAATCTATCCATATTAAAAAATGCGACTACTGTATGTGCTACCAAATACCTGCTGCGTCGCTGTTAAATCATAATCTATTAATTGATATTTTTATGCGCAATATATAGATATAAAAAAGATTTGCTAAGTGTAACTGCTGGATATCCAATGTAATAATGGATACTGTATCCATTCCCTAACTATTCCCTCTAAATTATAAAACCCCTCCCTGAGGATCATGAATATCCAGCAGTTGGGCAAAAATGCTATCTACTAGTCTAATAGTAATGGTTAGCCTATTTCAATCATTTCTGCATCTTCCACGTTGTTGTGACCAACTACATTGTACCTAGAAAATTATCGTCATTCTCTTTTTAACTCGATAATTTTATAATATGAAATCATACACTATAAAAGAATTAATTTAAAAACAGAATTTGTAACTTTTTTATTCTTACGTGTGATTTGGTAAATGGGTATTGTGAAAATGGAGATGCGTCGTTCGAGGTGAAAAACCGCGAGTAGCTTTGCGAGGACTTCTAGCTTTTATGACTCGTGGTGATGACATGGTACTTAGATAGGGTTGTTGAAGAAATAAATCTTCCATTATACTTGGTGCTACATATGTAAATCCCTGAAGAAAGTTATATTATTAAGAAATGCTATCAGATACATCATGACTTATTAACACACTTGCCTATTTCAACTAATATATTAACTTTGAATATTTTTCTAGTTTTAAGAATTAGAGAAAGAGATGAAGAGTATGTTGAATCAAAATTTAAGTTAATCCACTTCAGTGAAAACAAGTATTAAACACATATATGTATAGCGATTTTGTCAAGTCCTATGAGAGAGAGAAAAATATACTTTCTTTCTGTATATATATATATATACTATTTCATTCTACAATCTTAAAGCCATGAAATGAGACAGTATAAGTTAAAATGAGTATATGTATGTGTATATTTTATATATATGTGTATGTATATAGAGAAGTATACATAACTTTCTCACAGGACTTTGACAGAATCGCTTGTAGCCATACTTTGTTATAGAATGTTTATGTCCTTAGACATTCAAATTAAGAAAGAAAACTCACCTGAAATAGCCCATCAGCTGACTCGCTCAAAGTGTAATCTACTGGGGAGTCTATTGGTGCTGAAGTAGTAAATTTCTTATCAAATTGTGATACATCTTCTTTGCTAGACAATTTTGGTCTAAAAGGAGGTTTTAACTGTCGAGATATAACGTCGGTCCAATTGATATGTTTGAAGAATTTATGTGCCTTTACTTCTTCACCATCCGACTGAATAGATCCCAATCTTTGCGCAACTTGTCTCTATATAGAAGAAAATTACTTTAAATGTTATAATAAATTTTTCTCAAAATAACATCACTTTTGAGATAAGAATATTATCGGCAAGATTAATTTATGAACATTAACCTTCAATAATTTCCGAATAAGATCTTTAGCATCGGCAGTTAAATATGCTGGGAGAGATAATTTGCCACGTAGAATTCTGTCGATAGTTCTCTTCCTGCTATTTGAGCTAAATGGTGGCTAAAAATTTAGCAAATAGTAATGTGAATTAATATACGCATTCTTTGAGCTCGTATCACAAACGGTACGATATAGTTCATACGTAATGACAATACATACTGCTCCTGTAAGCATATCATACGTCAAACTTCCCAAACTCCACCAATCTACTGCTTTCCCATGTCCACTTCTCGTTAAAATCTCAGGTGCCCTTTAATAAAATAGTACAACAATTAATATAAATTATAATTATAAAATTAGCAATCTTAGGCCCAGTTGCATCAATGTCACTTTGACTTTAAGCGAGACTTAAAACTCTATTTGTCTCGTCTTAAAGCTAAAAAGACAGAGGCAGAAAGAGTTTTAAGCCTCACTTAAAATCAAAGTAACGTTGGTGCGATCGGCACTTAGCAATTTATATTCTATGATATTTACATGTATTCGATAGTTCCACAAAATGTATGCGTAAGAGCACCCTCTTGTATATGCTCTTTACATAATCCAAAATCAGTCAACTTAATATGCCCATCTGCATCCAATAAAATATTTTCTGGTTTCAAATCTCTGAAACAATTCATTACAAGCGTCATAAACTGAATGCCGCATACAAACGAAATATTTAACATATATCAATTATATTGAAGTCTTAAATTATATTTTAATTCTTAATGTAGAGAACTTATAAAGAAAAATATAATACCTGTATATAATTCCTTGCAAGTGAAGATGTTGTAGAGCTAACGTAATTTCGCATAAATAAAAACTGCAAAACGATTAACATGATATAGAATGCTTTGAAAAATATAATTGAAGATATTTTCATGATTCACTCACCGCGCAGTATCTTCCATGAAAATTCCTTCGTCATTTAAATGATGGAACAATTCACCACCGCACATATATTCCAATATCAAATATAATTTGTGACCAGTTTGGAAGGCATACTTGAGATCTACGATAAAAGGATGCTGCCAGATGCAAGCATAAATAAATGAATTGATATTTTGTTCAAAATATGGTATAGATAGAAGAAAATAGAGCGTTAGCTTTCAATGAAACATGTTAAAAAATCGGGAATTATAAGTATCTTTTTTATACGTACTATTAAGATTATATACGTATATATATATTAACCATTTGTTGAATTCTAACTACTGCAAATTTTTTAGCGTATACGAATATAACTAACCTTTATGGATTCCAAGATGTTTCTTTCAGCTCTAGTGTGAGCTGTATCTTTCTGATTTCTTACAATCAAAGCCTTGCGCAATACCTGTTTCGAACAAGACAAAAGAATATGTTGAACGATTGAAGAAAAGAGTGTTATAAATAAAAACGTTTGTCAGCGGGGGATAATACAAAAATAGATACTGATTACAGAATTTATAATTACCATTCTAGAGATAAAACTGCAAAAACTACTTACTTTTAATTCACAATAATTGAAGTAAAATTGCTAGCAAACAAAATAATTAAAATAAACTCATGTAAATTTCTTGTTGACAAAACTTGTGTAATTTTTTTATCACAAAATATTTATTGATCAAGAAAAACATGAATTGCAAATCAAATAATAAAGGAAGATGAAATAATATGGGCCAGACTAAATCTTGATATCTATGGTCTGTTTTCTGTTCCTGTACTAAGCTGTTCTAGAACTCTCTTTCTCGCTTTAAACAAATATCAAATGTGTATCTATCTCACTTTAAGTTCCAAAAGTGTACACTAGTTCAGCCACAAAAAGCAGACCTCTATACTTGATATATAATATTTATAAAAATTTGAAATACAATTACATGAACTGCATATTGTTTATTATAGAAAATGCAATCATAAAAAATAAAATGCATAGCATAGCATAATTTTTGCGCGTTAGTATGTGAACAGTGAGATAATATTCTTAGATTACCAATTATATTATTGTAATCATCCTTCATCGAAAGTATTTTTCACACATTGCTTATTTAGCAAACATGACACATTTACATAAAAAATTACTTTATAAGCTTACGCAATAATTGTGTTACAAGGATTTCGGTACCTTCATAGCGAAGATTGTGCCGGTGTCGTTTCCCGTTATTTTGCGCACTTGAAACACCTTGCCGTAGCCGCCTTTTCCAATAACTTTGCACAATTCAAAGTCCTGCGGTCCGACCTTCTCGTGCGTGCGATTGACATTATGCTCCGATATCGCCACCGTCTCCACTACGTCAGACGAGCTGGAAGCGATAAGTAAAAGAATTTTAAGAATTTCTTAGCATTGACAAGAATGGTGGTCCGTCCCAAATTTTGCAAGACATCTCGATTTTCGGGTCTCCAAGTATAGAAGCATCTCGAAAGAACGCCATTTATCCCGATTTATCACATAACGTAAATTAACAAGAAATTCATGAAATAACAGAGATCCAGTCATTCCGATGTTTTAAAGTTGATATCCCGAAATTGACTGATCAATTCTTGATCAGTCAAATAGATCGAAATGATAAGCGGGCGGACGCGTGGCACGATCGAAACACGCGCGCAGAGGTCCTATCAGGTCCTACTCACCTTACGATCTCATGCTCGGTCAGCGTGACGCATTCCTCCTGCGAAAAGGAAAACAGATGCGGCGTTAGAATGACGGTTGACACGGTACACACGTGCCGCTGTCGCGGGCGCGACGCGGATATCGGGATTCCCATTCCTATCGGGAGATAAAGGAGGGCGGGGAAGCCTTTTACAAGTAATTACCGCGTCGATCTCGATGATGTCGTCGTCCTCCGACTCGTCCCTGTGCGGCAGTCCTGCATCCTGCAGCTCGATATCAAATATCGCGGACATCGTGGTCGCCTACAGTCGCCGTCGCTGTTCACTTACACGAGCTGGGGAGATGGGTAATTCAGGCGCGCCGGATCACTCTTGCGTCTCCTCTCGCGCGGGATGTCAACACATAGAATCTGGCACTTCTGGCAGTCCTGGCTGGCGCGCCGTCGGCCGTACGCGAAAGCAGCAGGCCGCCCAGCAGGCACGAGCGGGGTACGCGGAGTCGCACCACTCGGTAGTCGGTTCGAGACTCGCCTGGCCTGGCCTGGCCACTCGGTCGCCGTCGCAGATGGTCGCGGAGTGACGACGAGCGATGACGGGAACTCAATTCGTGGAACGAACCGAATCACTCCGGTCCCTCCTGTCGCAACCACGCCGACTGCCCGTGGAGAGGGGAATGTGAGCTTCTCAGCCAATCGCCTCGCGCGTCGCCGATCCCACGCACCAACCATCAACCTTCCACGCGCCGGATTTGAATCGAGCATTCGAACGTTTCAAATCTAGATCTGTTTCCTGTGGCTGAACTAGTGTACACTTTTGAAACTTAAAGTGAGATAGATGTACGTTTAGACATTTGTTTAAAGCGAGAAAGAGAATTCTAGAACAGTCTAGTGCAGGAACAGAAAACAGACCACTAATTCCAGGTAGTCAATTTTGGGTACTTTCCGTTAATTTAGACAATGATCGCACCAACGTTACTTTATCTTCAAGTCAGGCTTAAAACTCTCTTCTCTCTCTCTCTCTCTCGCTCGCTCGCTCTCTCGGGTTTATAGAGAGAGAGAGAGGGGGAGTTCCGAGATTCGCTTAAAGTCAAAGTTAGTGCAATCGGATTCTAGTGATACAAGTCGACACAAACATCATTCTATCATTCTTGACATTCAATGAGTAACAAACAAAAAACAGAACGACACTTGTGTCGACTTGAAATAGGAAGCATTCTATATGTATTTTGAAACGAGACGAAAATTACAAAAGCGAGCGAATATTTTTTTTACTAGAATATTTATAATTTCATTGCTCAATATAATAAATTTATTCACTTTTTTGTTAATAAATTTAACTCATTTTCTGCACGTTTTAAGATACACAATCAACCCCAGTCCAGATAACACAACTGATCCATTTAAACTTGAAAAATATTCCATCTTTTTTAATTCGCTTTATGAATTAACGCAATCTGTTCGAAATAAACTCAAAAAGAAATATACATATATAGAAATATATTTATATGCATATTTGTAGATATGCTATCTTTAATAAAAATAATAATTTAATTTGCGCAAAAACCAAAGTTATAATTTACTTTTATATAAAATCAAAAAATAGAAAAAGTTTAAAAAAAGAATATACCTTTTGAATCTAAAAAGAATTCACAATTGGTGACGTGTGATAGTGAAATTTTTCAGGCTCCTTGTGGATATATATTCTTTTATTCCTGAATTTCTTTCTTGGTTCATTTTTTCGCTTTCTCTTTTCACATTGAAGAGATTTAGAGAAAAGAAACCATACAGGCTCAGCTGGCGAGAATAAAATAATACCAATAAAAACGATTTTTTTTATTCCAAACGAATAAGTCTAAATATTGTCCGAACAATTTGTTTCCATAATAAATAATATACACGGAAAAAGAAAGTTTTATAATAATTGACAAGCAGCAATTGTTCTCGCAGTCTTTATCTTTTGAATCTTTTGAAGGTACTCACATCGTAAATCTTTGCGTCAATTATATTAATGTATACAATTACAAAGAAAACATTTGTTGCTTTGAAAACCGATTTTTATCTCTTTCTAAAAGAAGAATGCCTGTCGAATCTTCATTACAAGATCATTGTTTAGACCATTTCGAGCATTATTTTTCTCATTCTTTGTTCCCGGGAGCTGCTATTAAATTCTCGGAACGCAAATGTCGCAAATGCGTCATACGTTCGAATGGATCCTCATCACAATGAGATGGTATACCTATATAGATCGCGCGCTTACGAATTGTGCAATTTTACGAAATCGCATCCGAACGGAAAATCATTGCATAAAGGGAATTGTCAATATGACTTATACGATATATATAAATCATATTGACAATTCCCTTATTAAGCAATGATTTTCCGTTCGGATACGATTTCATACAATTGCACAATTATATGTATATATATATATACATATATATATATATATATAACTGTGCAATTGTATATATATATATACTGATATAATTCGTTGATTACTTATCGGTGTCGTTATCGCGCTGAACAATGTAAATAAACGTAGATAAATGTAGATAACATAAGCGGATAATTAAGTGTCCTCCTACAGGCGATAGAATTTCATACGTTTGCCGTTCGTCCGTCCGTATTCGTAACAGACGCGAGCGCCGGACTCTGTTCGCTCATATTCACCAAAAATGGTCCCATCAATGGAACGTCGGTACGTGCAAGGATACGAGAAGTTTCTTGAGGTTACAAACTTAGGAAGTATTCAAGAACATCCGGATTACGTTCTGTTCACCGGTACAAAGCTGCCGGACACCGGCAAGAGTTGGTGCTCGGATTGCGTAGAAGGTGAGCGAATCTTTCTTTTTTTTTTTTCGTGTCGACATAACCTAACTCTCGAGTATTATCTGGTATTAGGGTAAAGTAGGGTAATTGTGCGCGGTGGGTAATTGTGTGCCAATTTCCGTGATCGGAAGATGTTGTTTATTACAATAACGTCTTGCGGAAAAAAAGTAACATCATATCCCAGTGTAGCACTGATGGCTGAAGATTAAAATAATCAACTTGAAAGAAAAACACATCTTTTGTTATAATATTGGTACTCACGAAAATAAGACGGTAAGTTCGTAATTTTTGAGGTTTTGTTTCTACTAAAATGTATGTACAGTGAGATTATCGCTTTATGGATTAACTTATAGGTTAAGAAGGTTATTCATTAGTTTTAATGTTATTTCGATGTTTATTGAATATGGACCTGTGTGGGGTAATTCTGCGCACGTGTCTAAAATGCGCATAATTATCCCACTCGCATTCATATGACAAGAAATAATACCTGTTTTTTTTCCGTTTTCACATAAATAATATTGAAATACATAACTTTATATTCAGGTAATAACATCACCTACTTACTGTGATGGCAAAGTTTTCGTGTAACAATACAAGTTTATATCCTCACTTTTAATGTGAGTTAAGAAGATTCACAATACACGATCTCGAGCTTGTGCAAATAGTAGGTAAAAATTTGATTGAATCTCACTTGTCAGAATAAAAAGAAACTTGCATTTAACTAAGTTACATCACAAATGAGAATTATCTAAGTTTAGTGTAAATAAATGAAAAGCAGCTATAGTTTAATTTTTTTTCAGATGCCTCGTTATTATAAAAGAACATCAGATAAGAATAATTGGACTGAGGGGACCTTAAAATCAGCGATTTATGCTGTGAAAGTCAATGGGATGAAAATCAGAGCTGCTGGGCGAAAATTCAATATTTCGGAATCAACTCTTAGAAAGCGATTGAAAGAAAGTTCGACAAGCCATGTGCCGTTGGGTCGAAAGCCAACATTCACGGTTGATGAGGAGAAAGAATTGACAAATCATATCTTGAACCTAGCAAAACTATTTTATGGACTTACTTCACATCAACTTCGTAGAATTGCTTTCGACTTTGCTGAGGCAAAACATGTTAATCATACGTTTAACAAAACGATTCAACTGGCTGGCAAAGATTGGCTATATCAGTTTCTTCAGCGTAACTCGGAAATAAAGTTAAGACAACCAAAAGGGACGAGTCTTAACAGAATTAATGCATTTAATAAAGAAGAAATTACTCGATTTTTTTCCAATTTACAAGAAGTCATGGAAAAGTATAGATTTCCTCCAAATAGAATCTTTAACATGGATAAGATGTGCATTACATTGATTAAAAAAAAATGTCCAAAAATATATGGCGCAAAAGGGATAGAGAGAATTGGAACAGCAACATCAGGTGAAAGGAGACGAACCGTTACAACAGTATTTTGCATGAATGCATCTGGAACATACATACCTCCAATGATAATTTATCCGAGAGCGCGAATGAATACGCAGCTACAAAAGAATGGGCCTATTGGAGCGATTTATGCCTGTTCTAAAAATGGATGGATAAATAAGGGATTGTACTTGGATTGGTTACATCATTTTAAGAGCTATGTTAAACCAACTTGCGAAGACCCCGTACTTCTGATAATTGATAATCATACAAGCTACATTTCACTTGACGCTTTTGATTTATGTAAATCTGGTTTTATTACTGTACTTTCTTTCCCCCCTCACACATCTCATCGAATTCAACCTTTAGACTTGACATTTTTTGGCCCGTTGAAGAACGCTTTATATAGAGAATATGATTTATATTTAAAATTAACTGATCATAAAAAAATAACCGAATATAATCTTGCAGAGTTGTTAAATAAGGCCTTTTTAAAAGTAGCTTCTATGAAGGAAGGCATCTCTGGCTTTCGTACAGCAGGTATTTACCCTCTAAACCCTGATAGGTTTGACGAAAATGATTTTGCTCCATCAGTTGCTCGAGAAGGACCTCTTACTGAAGTCGTCTTTGATAATCAAAATTCAAATTCCATTGAAACTATCAGTAATATAGATAATTTACCTGATTCTTACAACAATGAGTCAGAGGCAAATCCAATATCAAAACCTAGTACTTCAAAGACTCCTGATCAGTTCAAAATTACTGTTATTTCATCGATTTCTTCAAGCAAACCTCATGTGGCAACGTGATTCTCATTCAGAAATTTTAACTGCCTCAAAAGTAAAAATTACAAGACAAATTGGAAGAATAGAAAAAGGCCGAAGAAAAGAAGAAGCAGAATACCATAAAAGCAATTACAAAGAAAGCTAAAAAACGTAAAATGTAAACAGAAAAATATTTTTGTAATCATATTTTTAAGAAATTTTGTCGTTTTAACATTTTAAAACTTTTTTATTTTATTTTAATAATTGAATCTTTGTTTATGTTATTAAGAATCCATTAATATAAACATTTATGCAATAAATACAAAACAAGAGTAAAGAATCGGGGGTGAGTAATATAAAAAATGTTAAGCGATTTTTGCTTAACATTATCCTTTCTTTGTTTTTACTTTTATTTGTATAAAATCATGTTTGTAAAATATTAAAAATTACCCATTAACCTTTTTGTCAATATTAAATAAATTAAAATGTTTATATCTAGATGATATCTAATAATTTTAGCACATTATTGCCCGATTTATGCGCACAATTATCCAGCGAGGAGAATGTGCGTATTTGCCTCATGTCACTTATCATTTTATTAATCTGTAATCTACTATATTAAGTAACAATTTGAGGTTATAAAAGTAGACTAATGAGGCTCCTTCTCCCCGAAATCCCGATTTCCCAACTACATTCCATTCGTTGTAATATTAGTTCCCACTAAGATGCGCACAATTCCTCCATTTTCTCCTATCTCTTTGGATAGCCAGAGCTGTTGGAGGCGAATTTTGCAAAATATCGTAAATTTTATCGACAGCCTGAACGGCGGAATGACGTCAAAAGACATGATGACGTCTAGTAGGTCAAAATAGACATATTGTAAATTTTCTCGACAGCCTGAACGGCGGAATGACGTCAAAAGACATGATGACGTCTAGTAGGTCAAAATAGACGTCACTGTTTGAACGTCATTAAATATTGATCAGAGTTAGTGCTTCTATAGTTATTATTACTGACGCAAGAAGTGTAATGCGTCATGTATATAAGCGTTAGTGAATTAAATTTTAAAACACCTATTGTTTTAGAGCCGGATTAAACTAGTGTTTATATGACATCGTTTATTTGATTAGCGTTTGTATATTTTACATCGGATAATACTTATATGGATATTATTAAACTTGATTAATAGTGATGTCTAAACGTAATTACTGACGTCTAGTAGGCTAAAGTAGACATCATTACGTCGTATCTTGATGTCAGTCTATTTAGGAGAATGTTAGCAAAAATATGACAAAAAATGATTTTCATTTAATGGCATAAATCGACACAAACATTGTTTTATTTTTCTTAACATTTAGAGAGTAATAAAGAGAGAAAAATATTTGTATTGACTTGTGTGCGGTGAAATAGAAAGCATCCAATGTCGACTTTCACCGCAGAAATGAAAAAAGTCTTATACATTTATATTCAAATATATCCAAATGTAATTTTGAAATTTTTTGTCGAAGTATCACTTCTAGAAAATTAAATAATAATGAAATGCAAAAATTTAATATTTGTGAAATGATATAAAACTACACAGTCGGAACACAGCATTTTTACTGTGTATAATCGTGTTGACTCGTGTTATAGTTGGAAAATACAGAATCATACACTACGTTTCACATTGTCGCCTGTATACGTTACTGGAAAGCATTCAAAATCTGTCAATATATTATGATAGATTAACTGCGGAATTCTCTCAAGCAGAATTTGCTATCTCTTAATATTATCTGAATTATATTTTCCATTGACCACTGCATGTTCTAAAACTAAGTTCAATATTATGGCCAGATTTCTAAAATACAGGAAATATAATAGGAAATGATACGATTGTAATAATGAAACGATGCATAAGATATCTATTTCCGTAAATAAAAAAACTTTATCAGTTACCTGGATTCTATAACGATTTTGTACTAATGTTTGTACTATTCATCATTTAGAAATATCAAAGTACAAATATGAGATTAAGAAATTTAGTTGAGAGAACTGTTTAAAATATTTTATTAAATATTATATTTTTGTGTTAATTAGTTTTAAATTCTTAATTACTTTTATGTATATAATACTAAAAAGGAGAAAATACAAATATGCATTAATGTTGATACAATTGGTTTTGAGTGCATTTACTTAGAATTTTTCATTTTCTTTCAGCTGAACCATTTATTGAAGCTGGTTTCGCAGATGCTCCTCAGGATACAGTATTACTAATAGTAGAGGTCGGGGACAGAGCGTTGTAAGTATATAAAATATTCATACTATTGTAATTGCTATTTTTATATGAATTATCATGAGCATATATTATGTAATAATTGTTATTTAATAACGTAAAATAACATGTAACGTATATGTATAGATGTCATTTTAATTAGTGCAGGAAAACGTTTCAAATTGAAATTGTATGATCTAAAAGGAAATAAAATAACAAAATCTATTTTTTTTTCAAGTCGTATTTTTATGGCCACGACCAAAGTTATAACTATTTTTTAAATGGAATTATATGATTATTTTACACATATGGATTCCTCTATATTTTTATATGCAGAATAATTAGAAGAATCATTATGAAGAAAAAATCATACAATTTTATTTTAAAAAAGTGATTTCATATGACCTATGTGAAAAAACGACTTTCTTGAAAATTTTATTATTGTTTGTCATCCTTTAGCTCATAAAATTTTCGTCTGAAACGTTTCTCCGTATCTTTCATACTTTTCGAGATATTTACTTGCGACAATATATTAAGATAAAATACATCGTATAATATAAAAAAGGAAGTTTTAAAATATCTTTTATACACTTTCCTAGCTGGAAAGATCCAAATTGTCCATTTAGGACAGACCGTTGTACCAGGTTGAAGGTCTTGCCGACTTTAGTTAAATGGAGGACTGAGAAACGTTTAGAGGGTGATCAGTTACTGAATCCTGAACTTATCGAAATGTTACTGTCAGATGTAGATACAGACTAAAAATATTTGTAATATATATATTTCTACATTTTTTTTATAAAAAATACATATTGAATTATAAAAATGTACATAAATTACATTTTCACGTACGATCATATTGTATATTCATTCTTTTTTATAATCATCATCCTTTTTACCCTACTTTGAAAAAAGATATCGGGAATACAAATAAAGATTACTTAAATTTAACTGATAGGAATTACTTAAATTTAACTGATAGGAATTACTTAAATTTAACTAATATTTATTCTTTATGCATTTGTATGCATATATGCTATAATTATATTGTAATAATCTACAATCTTTTGAGCAATAAAGTAAGAAAGAGAAATATCAAATAAACAATCAATTAGAATACTACTGTAAAATCTATAAATTACAAAGAATTTACTTTATATCTATATTTACTATAAAATTGTAATGTAATATCCTTCCGAAATTTTAGCTTGATCTGTTACAAGTATGAAATACGAAAAATTAATATAATTGTAAAGTTCCTAAAAGGATCCATTTTATTACATAATTGGTGTCTCTGATGCTGGTGGTAACATACGTACGGAATAATGAACCTTCTTATTCCTTAGAATACTGTAGGTATTGTCGAAAACGACGTAATCTGAAATAAAATTTAAACAATAAGAATCTTATTGGACCGTATTTGTGAATAAAATTTAGATAACAATGTCATTATTTGTAGAATGCTGCTCAAACAATATAGGCTTACAAGTCGTCAGAGTTTCGCAAGTTAATAATCCAATTTCATCCGATTGATGAGACGCAACCCTCCGAATAGGTATAACTTCTATTTTCTTTCCATTAGTCATGTCTTTTTTCAGAATTCCAAATTTGATGTCATGACCTTCACTTCGAAATTCCCAACTGAATACAAGAATATGAATTGAAAGAAAGAGACTTTTTCTTCCGACATATTTATTGTAAAATATTTACCTTAAGATGGAACCCTCTTCGGGTACAGAAATATCGAATTCTAACTTTCCTCCTTTTCGAACGACGACGGTAGTATAATCCTCGTTTAGCTTATCCATATTGTTGATGTACATCTCTTTAGGTATCTTACCACCTTGGCAGATCTAACAACATTTTAATTATTATTTTTCGAAATAGTATAGTTGAAATTCGTTTTACATTTAAGGCTCCTGTCTACTCACTATAACTTAGACCATAACGTCAAAAGTGAGAAAAATACATAAAGAAAACTCTTGCAAACTATATTAAAATGTATTTTTACATATATTTTAAAAGAATTTCATTATGTGGTTTCTCGCTTTTGATGTCATCAATCTGAAGATCCGTGATGAATGGTCGAAAGCCTTAAAGAAAACCAAGTATTATCTTAAAAAACGAATAAATGCATCTTATAAAGTAAGATACAAAAGTTTACAACAAAAAGCCGAATTCTTCCATGAGATTTACAGTTTTTTTTAAATGAAAATTTATGAAGAAAGGTATTAATTTCAAATACTATATTAACATTTAAATTAAGAAGTAATTAAACTTATTACAAAACTTCACATATTCTATCGAAGTTTTTATTTCAACGGCTATTTCGTGTTGTGTGTGTAATTTTGTGAAAGGGATTTAATTAAAATACTTTTGAAGTGTATTTCGGGTTGCCATCTGGATCTGTTAGTATTCCACCATAATGGGCAGGTAGTTGATCCTTCGGTATGAGTTTAAAAAGTGCTGCTTTCCATTTCGACGGCTCGGCTTTGTAGATTTGTATTTTTGACAAAGTATAGTCGTCCATAAATTTCTTAATAATTGTAAAAGCGAAAGCAAAGACTCTTGGAGCTGCAACAATGCATACACTAATAGGTTTTTTTCTGTGTTTCTAAAAATCTTCTAAATAAGCCAATTGTAAGCAATTCATTCCTCTTCCAAATCAAATAGTTTGAATGGCTTGAAAACTAATCGCTATTATCTGCTATTATCCTGAACAAAATTCATGAAGAATTATTTCAAAAAAGTTGTTTACAGGCTTCTGTGAACTTTCACATAATAATAATAATAATAATAATTTTTTTCTTACATGTATATGCTAACTTATTGTCAAACGATTCAGCATATCATTTTTAACGAAATTCGGAAAAATTATAAAATAAGGGAATAATAAGAAGAAATAAATGAATAAAGGATTAATATTTCATATTGGCCCGTATTCATAGTCAGGTCTTACATTTAAGGCTTCCTTAAATTTATCTTTAGATGCTTTACGAATTATTTCATTAGCTACTGAGCATCTAAAGATAAATTTAAGGAAGTCCTAAGTATGAGGTCTAACTATGAATACAGGCAATTGAATCGGTCATCGCAGATAATAGCGATTAGTTTTCAAGCCATTCAAACTATTTGATTTGGAAGAGGAATGAAATTGTAAAAATTTCTAAAATTATCTAAAATTAATACGCATCTTGAAAAATGTATATTAATGGACACAACATGAAACAACGTTAAACATATTTTTCATATTTTATAAGCAGTCTTTTTTAAAAAGAAATAAACAAATTTAATAATAAAAGAAATTTCAATTACAAACAAAAAAGAAAATTAATAATGAGCAATAATGCGACGCAGTTATTAGTGCATATAATATATATCTGTTGTTTTACTTTGAAGATGATCTGAAGTGGAACCAACGTCTGTCACTTCAATTATGATTTATGTACACTCATCAACTAAAAGATTGCAACAGATTTTTTTCTATGGTTTTTGGAATACAGCCTACTCACGATTAGTTTTTACTTACGGATCCATAAGTAAGAACCAATCGCTTGGTGAGCAGACTGTATTCCGAAACTCATTAAAAAAAAAGGTTGCAACCTTTTAGTCGGTGAGTGTATACCCAAGGACTTCGATTCTTTCCCTTGAAAATTTTCGCAAATTGAAAAATGACCATTTTTCTACATTAATGCTCATAGTCCGTGCGTGATAAACGACACGACTAAACCTTACGTCCGCTTATAACTAAATTTGACGTAAAAATGAAATAATTTGAATTTTTGAAAGTTTTAAAAAAATAATCGAGGGAAAGAATTTAAGTCCTTGCGTGTACATTAAGAGCAAAGCAATTAAAGAATACTACACATATTATTTACGCATTAACAATCGCGTTGCACTCTCATTGTATTTTATTAATTTTCTTTTCAGTTCTCTTTAAACAGACAGTATATCAAAGAATATTCATTTTATTTTAAGCAGTAACATCTAAATAAAATCGTGCTGGTGTGGATTGCGATTATTATATTTTATTAAACTTACCGTTGATCAGGAAGCACATCTTTAGAATTTCCGGATAGTTCGCCTCGTACATTTGGACGAAGGTGATAACAAGTTCGCCAGCTACACCGATAAAATAATAATAGAAAAAAAATAACAGAATATCTTAAGAAGAATTTATTAATATTTTTACCTGGTTTCCACAAATACTGTTTAAGATTAAATCCTTCCATGTCGAAAATAACGGTCACTTGATTAGCGGCATGTCCATGCTTCTTGGATTGCTCCTTGGCTAAGTTCAAATAACCATCTAACAATTTTATCATAAGTTTGATGAATTCCTTTTGTGTTATTACATGTAATGCTCCGTACATGTCCATACCGACAAATGGTACGATGATCACTGTAAAAATTATATCCATATCCATATATAATTATCCATATACGATAAAAAATAATATAAATTTTTAAAAAAGGATAAGCAGAGCATTTCTCTCCGATCTTAAATCAATTTTCATAATTTTTTTATGATTGTAAGTTTTTTTGCTTTATTTATTATACCTTCTCTATTTTCTATACTTATAATATAAAAATAAACGTTTAATATTCAGTGCGATAAAAAAAAATTCGGCACAATTAAATGATAATCTTTTTGTCGATTCCAGATTTATAAACATGCAGAAATAAAGTTTGAATAAAAATTACTTTTACTGCCAACAGACAAAATTTGTTCGATGCAATTAAATTTTAAGAATTTTTGATAGTATTGTGTAGTCTCAAATAACAAAATGACTTTTTCAGTTAGAAAACACTCGAACACTTCTAGTGTTAAAAAACGATATTTATCACCATGAAAGAGAAAGTAAAAGAGAGAATCAAAAGGATTAATTAAAAAAGATGTTATGCTTTGAAGTAATCGTAATCATGGTCTTCATATGTTAGATATATTTTTTGTAAAGGAAAAGTATCCCTGAGAGTTGAATGAACTTGATCGAGTTATCAAAATATTGAAATCTGTATTTCAGGTCTTAAAATATGTTATATTTATTGTTTTTTTTTTTATAAGAAAAAACAATATCCCGAAAGAAGATTTTTATTTCTGTTGTATAATTTTCATATTATATATATTTATATGTGTGATTTATAAAGATATATATATATATATATATATATCATATCTTTTTATAAAATGACATTGTACACTCAAACTTTCACTGTAATTATATCGACATCATATTGAAGTTTGCTTATTTAATATAATACATACTTTGCAATTGTTATTATTCTCCAATTTTTCTTATAATAACATTTTATAATATTTTGAATAATTCGCAAGGTTGATCAAGTTACTTTTTACAAGTTACTTATAAGAGTTACTTTTTATTATAGAAATTAAATATAGTAAATATGGGTATTTTATTTGTTATATTCTATTTTTTGTACTATATTTTATCATTTAGTCTAATTTTGTATTACTTTTTGCATTACTATTTCTATTACTTAATTTCTATAACAAACATATAAAGAATAATATAAACACATAAGGTAAAACCTTAAAAAGTAACTTATAAAGTAACTTTCCAAACCTTGATAATTTGAGTGTGTTTTTCTCACTTATTTAATATATATCTGTTTTTTTTTTTTATAATACTGATAGGAATTGACATTATATATCGTTTCAATTCATGATGCTATAAACGCCATTTATGATGCTATAAACGTAAAAAGTTGAAAGCAGATTTATGATTCAAAGATTGATTATACTGACTATAACAAAAGAGACTTTACCTGGTGCCCCATCTTTGTCGAATCCACTTAATCCGTAAGGCAGGTATGGTTTTATTATTTCAGGAATTTCCCATTTGTCCAAATTGTCAGCATCCCATTGTTTTCGCCATTCTAGCGACTATAAATAAATATTTTTCTTCATTACATTATTGCAGAATATTGTGTCGTATATTATCAAAATTATCAATGTTTTTGGTATGTATTTCTGAGTATTCTGATATTACACTTATAAACACGTGACTTGTTATACTGTATTTTTATTGTTTCGAATATTTTACAATAACATTTATAATGTGTGAATATACCTATGCTGTCATTTTTATTTTAATTAAATTTAAATAAATCTTAATAAATTTAATCAAAAGATTTTTCCACCACTCTTATTTTTTGTGTAATAGCGCAAAATTAAAAAGTGTAAATATTATACACACGTAATGTTTGTATCATAATACAATATGAAATATTTCCATATGAAATCTTTTTCTTTATAACATTAAGAAAAATACGTACTTATATCATATTGTTGTAAAAGTTAAATTTCTTTCATGAAAAAACGATAATAGATTAATTAGATTATCCTATAAATATATCCATTTATTGCTTGACTTACTCAAAACAGATGTAGATGACAGAAAAAAGTCATGTTGCAGTTTAAATAAATTGGCGGTATAAATAAAAAAAAGTGAAATTTTTTAAAATTATAATTTTGTTTTTTAAATTATAACTGTAACACATTCGAAATTCTTAGATTACTGTAATGTAAGTAGGTTAAAACATATTTAAATTTATCGTAAAAATTATGCATTAATATCTTTTAGTATAAAATTATTGAATTAAAAAATTATATGTAAAAAATATCATGTATTTAATTCACCTAAATATTACGTTTGTAACAAAAATTCAAAATGATTCTATCGTTCTGTGCTATTCTTCCGTGTAATATTGTGTAAAAGAATACGGCTTGTAGGTTTATATGTTACGGTGTAACACGTACCGTTGGAACGTCTTTAGTCGGTGCTAAGACATACGAAGATATACTGAAGAAAGAAATATTTCTCATAATTTACAGTAGATGGTTTCAGGAATAACGGGGTTTCACGCGGAATAGAAAGTGGAAAAAAGATAATTTCCTGAAGAAATTACTTTGGAACCAAGTATCATAGATCCTCGGTTTTCAATCATTATGAAACTTCTCAGCGCAAGAATACGGATGGTGACTTCGCGAACGTACTTCAAAGAATTGGCACATTACTTTCGACTTACAAAATGGCATGTACAGAGAACAACTTTCTATTTCATAAAACATCTACGAGAACAAAAAAGCGACACTGTTGACAGCAAATCTTCAACATCCGATATGAACCCGGAAGGATACTTTCTTTAATTTATTCGCGATAGAATTAACTGTGATTACTTTGAATGATGTTAGCATTTATTTGATCGTTACTTACATAAAAAGATTGTTTCATAAAATTATCGTCTTGACATTAACAAATGATATAAAACATTAAATCTATTATGTTTGCTACACGGAGAGAATTTTTTCTTAGAATTTACCCTGAAAATATGACAATCGTGGGACAACATTGTATTTCCAAGAATTTTAATATAAATCTCTCTCATTCATTAATAAAACTACAATAAAGTATAAAATAAGTTTGATCAATTTTACTGAAGTGCATGGTAAAACATATTAAATTTATTATATATATGTATAATATTATTGAACATATATATTATACATTAATAAATCTTTTTATTATTATTAAATCAAAGAATATTTATAAAAAATAATTTAAAATTTACATTTATCTGTCTATCTTTGTTTAATTTATGATGTGAGTAACGTTTCTATCAGACGAGTTGGATTGGCAATGAGGTGACATACATCTTGACATTCTTGACCGTCATTCATTTCTAATCAAGATAGAACTCACAAAAAATAGATGAAGATTTCTTATCAAGACACGTCACATAAAAAAAAGTTTTTAGAATGCAACGAGCTGTGATGCGACTCACTAAGTTTACGCCTGCCGCGTTAATATTTAATGAGTCGCAAGTAATTCACGTGGCAGAGAAATTTAAAAGACTCGGTGACTGTATCCGGAACGTGTTTCACCAGACTTTCTCAATTGGATTCGCCTGCGTTTTGTGTAATGCGAATAGTGAGTCTAATCTGAGGGAACGGAGGTCGAGTACGTAACCGGCGTAACGTCCGGAGACAGAGTAATGTGAAATATATATGCATTTTATTTAGCATATAATGAAATATGAGAATGTAAAATATGCGATTGCGATATCAAAAAACACGTTCTTGCACAATTACTTACGTTTCTCAACATTTTTTCGGCTGCATTAGGATCCCATTTTCTTGCTATAAAAAGAATAGAGAAATATAAATTTATTTTAACTTACACATCGTAAATAATACATTTCTTAGAATTATTTAAATTATTGCGTAAAAAAAAATATTGCTTTATATGTACAGGTATCTACAATATTTATATGTATATGTACATCTATTTTATATACAATATTTATATGTATATGTATATTGATGTAAAATCTATTTATTTATTATCGTGTAACTTGCAAGTGCATATAATATCAAATAAAATTTATACATATATTATTATACATATAACATCATTAAAAAAATAAGAAAAAATGTGCAGTTTTTATTCGCGTAGTCACAGAGTTATCGCGTTATTTATTTAAAATAAAATTTATTAAATTATTCCAATATAATATTGTTTAAATATATATTAATAACGTTTTCATTGTGCATTGGCGTTGTTTATTGGATATATGAGTCGTAGCAATTTGTGTAACTCACAATTCTATAGAGGCAGTTAATAATAACCGATAATTTCGAGTTTCCTCAATTTTGTAGTTTTGTTTCAAAACAGTTTAATAACTTCGCTAAGTGCCGCTTCGAAACATACACATGCACACATATTATATAAAAATAGGTAAAAGACAATGGATGTCGCGTCAATTTCTACATGATATTTCTCACGATGCACATGACTACGTTATGTACACATATAACACAGAATAAAACATTTATTGAAGTCACGAAGCATGGCTTCTAAGACTAATTCTACAATGTGCTATTTGTCTCTTTGCCTTCTTGATCAAAAAGGTAAGAGACAAACAGAGACAAACAGCAAGAAACAGGAAACAAAAAGCACATTGTAGAATTAGCCTTATTGTTAGATAATGACGTTCAGAACTATATGCAAGAAAAGCAGCTTTGCTGTTGTAAAATTGTTTAATATGATTGTTCTTTAGTTTTTCATTGAATCTAACAATGAGAACATCATGTGATGGGGTCAGAGATTTTTATGCGCTTTTTATAAGCTGTTCTTGAGCGAAAAAAAAAACCGATACGTATCCGGCTGTTTCAGCCATTGGCTCATAGTTTCGAAGAAATCGATTTTTTAAATAATTATTGTAACAATTTGAAAAATGTACTGTATAAATGAAAATATCACTATCTTTATAAATTTCATTTTATGTTATTAGTTTTAATTACTTTTTGATTATAATGAAATTTCATGAAATTATATATTGTGTTTAAACTGTTTAATTATTATCTATTATATAATACTAATATGTAATTTCATGAAATTTCATTACAATCAAAAAGTAATTAAAACTATAATAATATTAAATTAAAATGAGATTTATAAAGATACTGATATTTTCATTTATACAGTACGTTTTTCAAATTACTACAATAATTATTTAAAAAATCGATTTCTTCGAAACTATGGGCCAATGGCTGAAACGGCTGGACACGTATCGTCTTCTTTTCGCTTAAGAATAAACTGTAAAAAGCGCATCAAAATCCCCGTCTCCGTCACCTGGTGTTCCTTGTAAGTATACAAACCAATCATATTCAAGAATTTCACAACAGTTGCAAAGATATTTTTTTCTGTTGAACGCAACCATTATTAATTGGTTATCAGGGAGAGAGGGTAGAGGGCCATACCTCTTAACCAGCGAAGCAGAAAGTAGTCATCGTGGTGCGGCTGTAGGATATCTTGCACTGACCGTCGAAACTGCACGAAAAGAAAAGAAAGGAAGTATATAGATCTGCCTTGTTTATTTTTATATACTTTATATAATAATATTATTGAAAGTGTTCATTTTCGATTGCATAATTTTGTGATTTATGATATTATTGTAACTTCATTTGATTTATGAATATTTATGTATCGAACGTGAGAACGAGGAACAAAGTTACTTTATAAATATGTATCATGTGAATCATGTCGCTGCATGTGAACGTTATAAGAAATTATATACTTTTTTTTTTTATTAAAATATGCTTACGTAAAGATTATATTATACGTTTTTTTTAGAAATGCACACTGACTTCATTTTGCTTCGCATTACCATCGCACCGTAACGTTTCCGACATGCGATTCTTAATTATGATTTATAGGAAACAAATGCCACCGTGTAATATAATTATAATGATGTACGCGAGGAAGTGAAACTTTCTTGTCGATTTCTGTAATTATCAATTATCTCCGTGAGAGAAAGAAAGAGAGAGATGAAAAAGGTCCGTACTGAGTTGTTACATTATTAAACCTAATCAAAGTGTCTACTTTCACTTAAATCCATAGGATACCACGGAGAGCGCAGAGTTTGGTGATATTAATATTGACTTCGTATATATTTTATATAAGAGATGTTCATCTTTAAAGAATATAATCCTTTTTATACAGAGAAATTTGCATTTTTTTTTTATCAAACGATTATGCAGCATGTGCTACAAACTGACAGATAACAATAGTTAAAAGAAATTTAAAGATATTATCTCGTATAATTCACCAGTCTGAAGTTATGATTATACGTTTTACTATGAGCGTGCATATTTATTAATTTTTTTACAATTTAATTGATTTTTGTTAATAAATAATTTTAGTTTTTCTCTTTTGTTTATGCTATGTAAATGTATTATTACAAACTATAATAAAATAGAATTCACATTTTTCCTCGAGCTTAGAAGTTGCATAAAGGCTTTGAAACAATTCCACGTATGAGACTTTTTACAATTCTACGTATGAATGTATTAAATAATTATCTATTTATGGATATCGCCTTGAACAAAACGTGCATTCATTGGACAAAATATTTTCACTAAAAAATTTTTACTAAAAGAAAGAAAAGAAAGGAAAAAAGAAATATTAGCTTTTTTGCTATCAAGTTAATCAATCTTTTCCTTAACAAAAACAATTATTTGCATAATTATTGATTCTTATCCAATTATCAAAACATATAATTTTCCTAGTAACAGTTATTTACAATATAAAGTAAATATAACGTATAACAAGAAAGTATTGCTGCAAGAAGGCAACAATTTTCGACTGGATTTTAAATGTATGAGAGTAGCATGAACTGTAATGAAGTTTTCAGTAGATCTGGATAGTTGAACAAGATTATTAAAGCGCATAGCAGTTAAAATTCTTCTTACGGAAAGCCGGAGGGAAAATCTTGCTAACTATTCTATTTAAAAATCGTAAATTGTTTCATCATAAAATAATTGCTCTCCACATGCACGAAATAACCGAAATGATATGATGAATATATGTCGATCTCTTGCGTGGAAGATGTTATGACACTGATCTCATTTCTCAATAAACAGGAATGGAAAAAAAGGGTGCAGACAGGAGTGAGAGGATCAGAATAGGTCACACATCGTCATCATAATTATCGAACAATGTAAACCGGTTCCTCTTTTTAAGAATTGAACTTGTTTGTAATTGCGATAGACTTTTTTCTCTGCATGTACGCCAGCTAAAGCTAATGGTATTGTTTTATAAATGCTCAATAATCGCATAATGGGCACAAGCAGTTTTTTCTTTCATATCATTTTGAATACTCCCGATCGAGCGTGAAACGTCAATTGAAAAAAAAAAACATAAATTCTAATCGAACTTTACAGACGCTATCACTGTAGCTTTTATGTTCGCTGTTTATTTTAAGTGCAAGAAGTAATAAAAAAAAGCAAAGATATCTTTTGACGTTTTAATATTAATTTTCATGATGCTAATTACATCCGTACATTTAGGAAGGTTCATCGAATACTCAATGAAGGTCGCACATGTTTAATCTCCGTCACAGCTGCAGACTACAGTAGAAAGCTATTTACAGCGAAACGATCAACACTAAAAATGCAATATTTTTTTTCCATACAATTTCTATCGTCTTTTACAATGGAATCGAGAGTAAGTTGCTTGAAAATAGAGATAAAATATAACAGAAATCGGGGATTTGTCACAAGGAACTTTCTCGAAAGTAAATTACGAAACAAATAATTGTTTTTGGAAAAAGACTATTTACGTGAATTATGTAAAATATAGATTGCAATTCGTTATAAGTTATAGAAAGTATCAGAAATGTACCGTGAAGCAGTATTTCTTTATAGCCAATTATGATAACTTTGTTGCGAAACAATAAACTCGTATCTATACTAAATAAAAAGTTTACACGATTTTGTAGTAAACATCACGAGCATTAAACACATAGCAAAAATATCGTACACATTTTCTACGAAATTACGAATGCAGTATCATTAAATATTTTTATCCTTCGAATAGCATATGACATAGGAAACGAGAAAAATTATATATAGGCGAGTGCTTTTTATTGGTTAATATATTAATCTGATACGATATTAATGGTATTATTAAAATACAAGGAACTTAAGAAACGTAATCAAAGTCTCTCCTGATCTCGTAATAAATTATATAAAAATAACTCCAATGCGAATTTTTCAAAGATATTTAGATGGTTTTTGGAGATATTATATGCCTAAATTTTGTTTCTTTAATAAACTGATTTTAAAATTATAAAATTAACATTTTATACTTTTAATTAATCATAAAATATTAATAAAATTACGGTCATTAGCTTGAGATAGAGAAAGCAAAAAGATGTCGAAAGAAATGCAAAATCTAGTAAACACGCTACGTAAAAACATTAACAGTTAATATTTTCCTTGATTTACTATTAATAATTTACTTAATTATTTATTTACAATTCCTATGAATTGCCAATATCTCAATTACAAAAATACTTTGATAATTGCCACATAGAGACAAGCGAATATCCTTTTTAAAATCATATAGCGTGTTTACTAAATTTTGCATATCTTTCGATACTTTCTTATTTACTTTATCTAAAGTCGTAGATTATTATTGCAAATTTCTACTGATATTTCCAAGACATTTTGTACGATTGCTTCAAACGGATTAAGCCGAGAAAAAGTCATTTTATGCATATGCAGGTCGCGATAGACATTTTGTGTGTGTGTGTGTGTGTGTGTGTGTGTGTGTGTGTGTGTGTGTGTGTGTGTGTGTGTGTGTTGCATCGATGTCGTAATTCAAAACAGCGCGGGCGCCCGCGCTGGCGAATTTACATTGCATTGGTATGCATTGAAGACCTTTTTAAAGTGTGCGAGATTTGCGTGTGCCCAATTATTCTTAGTCGCGAGGCTGTGATAGTCTCCAAACATAACAAATGAAAGTGTCGCCACATCACCGGCATAACGTTTTCCTCTCGAACGACAGAAAAAAAAAAACAATAGTTAATTTAACTGGTCACGTTAATTGGTATCAGACGAGTGAAACTTAATAAACTTTTTCAATATATGTGTCACGTACTAGATGTTTTTTTTAGTGACACATTTGAAATGATAAAATTCTCAATATTAAAATATAGCAAACATATAAATTGAAACAGAGGAAGAACTGGTGACTCAGATTTTCTGCGTATTTGTATGAATCTTAATTGCCATAAAAAAATTGTGGACATAAAATCCGGTTAGTATTGAAACAAGGTTGTAAATTGAAAGGCAATCGACGACTCTTTTCTTACGATGCAATCGGAAAAGTGCCAATCTCTTCGCGATCCGCTGCATCTTGCTGCTTGAAATAAGTGCTCGACTGCTTACTATCCGTTCTAGATATCGGAGGTGAATGATCACTAGGTTGTAAGAGGACTGAAGTAATTTCTCTACGCGCATTGAAGCCTTTGCCTTCAATATCTTGTATCACATATAACGAAATTTTCAATTCTATTGAGAAATCATGTCAGTAAATCTGAATTAACCTGATGCCCTTGAGAAATGTTTACGGAATCACAGCGCGGATATAATTTCTTTTAAAAACATTGAGAACTCTTTTTCATAATCTAAAGTTACGTTTTAACGTAAAGATTTCTTACGCAAATTATATCTTCGAAAATATCTTATAAAATTTTCATAGTAAAATTATTTTTTCATGACATTTTCGTTAATAAAATTAATAGTTAATATGATGCTTTTTAAATTCGTTTTTCTTTGAAAAATTTTAGATAGAAGCAGATACAGTTTGGCAAAAATATGAATACTTTTATTTACATTAAAAAATATAATTATTTGTTTTATGAAGTTCTTTATCTTATATCTATGCGTTTTATTAATATCTCAATTTTTAATAAAAAATTTTCATTAAATAAAAACTTTCTTTAATTTTCGTCTTTTTGTTTTATCGAGAAGAAGAAAAATAGATTGCTTGATTTAAAGGATTTGTTTGTAAAAATTATATTTGCTATGTGTCTGCTTGATCATGAACGTCAATAATCTATACTTATCACTGTATTTATGTGCATGCTTCATAATTAAATTGTCAATTTGTCGAGTATCCAATAAATGTCAATCTTTTAGATTTATGTGATAACTGACGCTATTACATTGATATATGTTATATCATTTACGTGAAGTACTGATATTCCTATCGACGTCGGGGTTTAAAATATTTCTGAATTATCTCTGCCTAAGGATAAATATTTTTTTTTAATTTCATATATGGAAATGTATTTATACAGCTTATCAATATTATCATTTTTACGTGTGTAAACATAAGATAAAGCAGAAACTCGGGAATAATAAATAAATGCGCATCGCATCAACACTTCGTGATATATGCCCCTTTTTTTTCTTTAAACTGTGGTATAACATTTCTTTATTTAAATGTATTAGTCATGATAAAAGTTTAATAATTATCAATATTTACATATTTTTTAAGTTCATGTAAAATATGTCAAGTATAATAGAAATAAATTTTAGCCTTTTAAGCAACCTTGTCATTTACCTTTTAAAAGAAAAAAAAAGTGATAACTTTATTAACAAGTTTTGTCTGCAAATTAATTAAAATTCACAATATACGATTAATTAATATTAACCTGAAAAGTCATTGAATTTTTATAATTCATTAGCATTCGAGAAATAATAAGGATTGTTCGAACCTTATCGCATTATAGTTTCGTAACAATAATTAAATATTATCTCGATAATTTAATTAATTATTTCTGTTAATAATTATACGTACGTATCCGGTGTTTTTTGCGTTATTCATATTGTAACATGTAAACTTAAGCACAGACTATATTTTTTCATACCGTTATACGTGTTTTCTAACGTATTTATTAAAAGTTAATATTAAAATGAATAGTTTTAACAAATTTAAAAGATTTAAAAGTACTTGTTTATTTAGTATGGTTTATAATTTATTATTATTATTTATAATTGTAGAAGATATTTTTCATTCCGATAAGGAGAAAACTAAACTGTGAATACCGATCTAAGTAAATGTATGATACTTTATTCACATAGGATAAACTAGGGTATTATGGCCATACGGAAAAGATGGCCATAGGCCATAATTTCTCCAATAATTGATAAATAGTGCATTTTTATAGTCATTCTTAAAGATAATCAATATTTACAGTAGTTCATATGAGTACACTTCAAAATAACAATATTATAAATATTATCTAATATTTTTTCTATCGACTATCTGCAAAGTTTTGCACATGTTTGCTAAAAACTGTTATAATGTCTAATAAATTACAGTTAAGCTGCCATAATCAACATTACATACACAAAAGGTACGTAAATTGCAATGTGACCTATAATTAATACTTTTATTTTCACTATTTATTTATAAATACTATGGCTATCTTTCTTAATATCACATGGCCATCTTTTCCCTAAAAATCAGATAAGATGACTAATGCATACTTTATAATATTTTGATAAAATTAAAGTTCTGTTAAGTATTTTCTCTTTAATTTCGATAGTATTTGTTACTTTAAGCTTCAGTGAAAGTAATATCCCAAATATTGTTAAAAAGTAACAAGAATAAACGTATGTTTTTTGCATTTTAAAAAACTATGGCCATCATACCTGAGTTTACCCTATACACTATATATTCCTTTAAGTAATTTTATATAAAATAGACACATTAACAGAAAATCTTGTCTCTATTGTGTCTATTTTAAGGTTCGCGTTAAAAGAGCCACGGCAGTTGTCTCACGCCATGTCTTAGCGCCGAGACACTACTATGTCTCCAGATACTTCCTACTTTTTTAACATTCTATTTTCTAGAATAAATTATACTAGAATAAATGGTAAAACTTCAGAAAAGAGGAGCACCCGTCGACGACCTTGACCTTGAAATATGTTATCATCACCCTGAGTAATCTCCAACAAGTTTTAGCCGTCGCTCGTTATTCGTTAAAAAGTTGTTAGCAAAAAAAGTTTAAAAAAATAACGTTTCATTTCTGCTATATATAATATTAGAAACTATTCTACACTCTTCTCCTTGCTTACGTAATATCACGTAAAACAACTCCCATCCTCTGCTTGGAGGAGGGCGGGACACTTCCTATGAAGTAACTTTCAAAGTCTTGTTGAAGATCACTCAGGGTCACGATTTCGAAAGTCGCTTCGCGCGTAAAAATATACTACTAATGTCACTAGTGCAATAAGTAAATTCGACAAGTGGTATTACTAATAGTGTAATAGTGGTGGAGAAAATTTCATTAAAATTTCACTGAAATTTTAGTAAAATTTTAATGAAATTTTCTCCACCACTATTACACTATTAGTAATACCACTTGTCGAATTTACTTATTGCACTAGTGACATTAGTAGTATATTTTTATGCGGATAAGTCGTGCGCCCTCAAGCAGAGGGGGAGGTGGAGTCGTTTCGCGTTAAAAAAACCTAACCCTAATCCAACCCATTTTTTGGTGCGAGGTGGCTTTCATTTCGCGTGGAAAGTTGTAAACCTGATAGAACTTTGCTTCTTGAATGTACAACTTTCCACGCGAAAGTAAAAAATGGGTTGTGTGGGTGTTAGGATTAGGTTTTTTAACGCGAAACAACATCGATTTACCTTCCGCGCTAAATGAGGACCACCTGAAGAGTAAAGAGAAACAGGAGGGAATGTTTGGTTCTAAGCAAGCGGATGGAAGTGATTATACATACTAGCATAAAAAGTGGACGCTTAAAATGGCTGCCATGACGTATATCCGTCCGCGGATTTAGCTACTCCCACTATTGATACATTTCCTCCTGTTTCTCTTTACTCTTTGGGACCATCTCACACCAAAAAATAGGTTGAGTGTTAGGGTTAGGTTTTTTAACACGAAACGACTTTCATTCCACCACTGGATCCACAATACACTTTTCAACACAAAGCGAGATTCTATATAGGTTTACAACTTTCGTTATAGCAGAAATGAGGCATTATTTTTTAAACTCTTTTGTTAATGACTTTTTAATGGACAGCGAGCGATGGCTAAAACTTGTTAAAGGTTATCAGGATGATGACATTGACAACATATGTCAAAATTAAAGTTGTCGGCGGGTGCTTCCCTTTTCTACCGAATAAATTATATGTATAGAATGAATTATATCTCTGCTCTTACCTTCATCAATGCAAATCGCTGGTCATCCGCCAATTTTAATGACATTTTTGTTATTTGACCACTTAAGAATTCACAATAACGTCTCTTCAGTTTATCGGTTGATCGTTAAATTCAAAGATCTTCACAGTCGATTTTTATATCTATGGCTAGAATAAAAAAATTGATATATATATATTCTATATTAACTGTTAAAGCAAATTTTTATTAAGATATGTAGTATCTTAACGCATATATATATTATTTTCGTATCTTTTCTGATTACACAAGTATGTGATATACATATAATATTGATGGAGAATAATTATTATTATTAATATTTTTGTCGGTGTTAAATCACACCAAGATAGATGAATTTTTTAATTAATAACGTTATTTATGTGTATTGATCAAAGGTTTAAGGAAAACATGCAATTCATGATTATTTCTAATCGATAAACAGTGGATTATAAAAGTTAATTACTCGCATGGTTAATTATATCGTCTTGGATTCTTTAATTAACTGCATATATTATATACTAAATTAATTCATACAGTACAGTACTAATGTTCAAAACAATAAGACATGAAAATCTGTATTATTGTTTTTTTTAATTATGATAAATAACAATTACTGATAATCCGCTAATCGCCTCAAAATGAATGGCTATAATAACTATAAAATTTGCATTTTTATTACGAGATTAAACTGCTAGTTGTGGTTTTAATTAAATATTATTATATTTGAATTATATACGAGGAAATAAATGCAGAGTATAATAATGTTTTTATCGGCGTTAAATCGCATAAATATATGAATTTTTTAATCGATAGTATACGGTCACACATATTTGCGTCAATTAAGATCAAAGTTTAAAACCAATACATATTTTACAATTTCTTCAAATAATAATGAAATATGAAAATTAATTATATTTTGCTTTTCTTGTACTCTAGCTAATTATATGATATGCATATATTATTGAATTGATTCAATGTTTATTATATTAAAGCAATAAGATAACACGATATTATTGTTTCGTTTAAGATGTATATATGTCACATTTCAAAGTATAATCCAAAATAAAAAAGAAGGATATGTCAGAAATAAATATTGATAAATTAATGTGGAATATCTGAATTTAAATTTTTCTCGAACAATAATATTCCCTACGGCAGAGCGCAATACTATTAAATAAAGAGAATTAAAAAATTCGGATCGCCGCACAATATCGTCAGGATTTGTTGATGCTGACAGTATATTTAGTGATCGTGTAAAGTACGCAATATATGCTGACTTGAAATATCTTTTATCTAAGATAATATTTATCTGAGACCGTCAAAATATTACTAATTAGTATTATTGATTGCGTAAGGTCCGCATAGAAGATATTTGTGGAAAAGTTTATTTGGATCTATTTATTCGTTAAGTAAAAGTTATTTACTTAAAATTGCAGTAAAATATAATTATTGCGCTGTATAAACCATTCTAAGCTAAAATCATAGATGTAATAGCATAAATTGCGTGTTTTTATATGAAATTCTCACTGTCGGTTTAGAAAGAATGAGGTTGAATCATATCACTCCCTCTTTTTCTAAAGTATCAAGTCGAAAAGAAATACTGATTCAATTCTTTCTAACGGAACATATATATTAAGCTTATAGGGAATTTACAGTCTATTTTTACGTCTCTGACTAAATCGTTGTTTTGTTCTTTGTAGTTGGTTTCAAGGCATATTCACGACTAAAATTTTTGATTATTGAAATACAAAATTATTGAAACAAGAAACTTGTAGTTTTTAAATTTCAATAATTTTTGATACTGAAAGTATAGTCCAAATATCCTTAATTGTGACAAATTATTGACAATTATTGACAATCCGTTAATTGCCCCAAAACGAGTGGCTAATTATAAAATTAATGTTATCTTTATTAGATTACGCAATCGTAGTTAAATTACTACTTGTAGTTTCTATCGATGATTGTTATAATTGAATACATGAGAAAATAAAATACGAACAATTGTTTGTATATGCTCTACACAATAAATGCTTATATTCCATAGAATGTGAACCAATTATCACTGACACTCATCATTATCATTACAATTTCTATCATGTTACAAATGAGATAACATCTAATAACAAAATTTACAGAAAACGCAGTGTTTAAAAATCATTGACGTTTTAAATATGTTCTAGGCATTGAGACTTTCTTTCGTGTTATTATTGTGATGTGTTACCACTTGTCATGTACCACGTGTTATAATTTAACACATGTATAAGATTTGCAAAACAGTAAGTTGATATAATTTTAAAAAAGGAACATCTTATACACAATTTGTAAATATTTCCCCATATATGTACATCTGTATTATTCAAGTTATCGTTACGAGCTTATTTTTAACGTTTACCGTGGGAACAGAGATATGAAAAAAGTTTTGCTAAATTCAAGAAGTTGTCAGAAATCACGAACACCCCTCGAAGATATCAGCCAACGGTGTTTATTCACTCGACGAACATGAACTCAGGGAGCACCTCGAACCCGCGATCGCGACTGTTCGGCGTCGACTGGGCTGACTGTGTTCAGGTCGATGCCGCAACAGGTGTCTATTGCAGCGACCGCGATTGCTGCGCGATTGCTGCGCGTCTGCGTGCACGCGTGCGTACGTCTGCACGCGCCTGCCTTCACTCGACGCGATTACACTTCAGAAGGTGAGATAGGTATCAACGTCACGAAGCGAACGGCACCGAAGGAATGGTATACCAGCTTGTTCTCGACAATGGCAAATTTCCAACCGCCCCACCATCGGGTCACTCGCACCAGCCACCTTCGCCGTCGCCGCGACGTTGTTCGACGGAGCTGGTGCACGCGTGGTGAACGCGTGCTCTTGCCGTTCAGAAACTTGATAAACGGGCTTGTCGCGCCCAAGTTCCGGTTTTCCGACCAGATCCTCACACAGAAAGAACACTGAAATACCTACAAATTTTCACAGATACAAATCTGAAAATAATTTTGTTAATTCATCAAAATATTTTTGAAGAAAACTCAAGGCATGATAAGTAGTGCTGCAAAAAATTGGATATTTCAGCGATTACCTTGAGCGTCCTACATAATTATTTTGGTAGTCCAACAAAATTTATTTTCAAATTTATATATCTAGCAAAATTTTTAGATTTTAGACAGCAAAACTTAATTGTTCTTTTTGTGCATGCAGTTGTGTTTCGACATCGCGATCGGAGTCACGCAGCCACGTATTCGACATTAAGCGTCCGTTACTACCACTATCACCATCACAGAATGAGGTTCATGCGGTCGGTGCGACGTGATTGCACCGTGCTCTGGCGATGATACACCGCCGAATCCGTGCGCGGCGCTTCGTGAGCAGCCGCTGTCTTTTGGAGAACGTCTCCGTGTTGTCCCCAATATTCTCTCCTAAATGATTTCCGAGGGATGGACGATGTTAAGGATGCATTACACATATTTCCAAAATAATTAAAAAGTTATGAAAAAATTACAGACTATTCTAAGATCACATTTAACAGTAATATAAAAAATTTAGCGGTCCACCATCTAGATCAAAATTATTTCGACTAGAAGTAGTATTTTTTTAAATCTGTGCTAATATAATATAGAAATATATATGGAAGTGTACTACAAAATAATGACAAAAATCTCAATTTTTATACAAGTTATACTTAAAGTATTCGAGATGATTTATGTAAAATTATATTGCGATACAGAGATTAGTTGTTCTGTAAATAAACAAAATATTTATTTTTTGTAAATCTTTAACCAATTTTTGAATCGCAATGAATTTTTTTTTTGCATAACTCATTTTGAATACTTAAAGTATTTATACAAAAAATTGTAATATTTGTTTTGTTTTTTAAATTTTAATTTATAACAGTAAGAATAATGATAAATGAATTAAATAAATAAAATAAATGAATTAAAAATGTTATTTAAGAAAAATAGATTGCTATAAACACAACTTTCATGTGTAAATAATTTAAAGTGTAAATATTAACATATTTGTAAAAATGCGTATAAAATACAAACTTAAGAATACAATAGAAGGTATGAGGAATAAGGAATAAAGAATTTCAATCCATTAGAAATCGGATACACCGGAATATATAGTTTCTGATAGATTGAAATTGTTACCTGGTAAAAAATTGTTCATACTGAATATGTATAAATATGTATAAACGTACACAAACTTTTATAAACATATACAGTCAATGATTGTCATGTATGATTGTCAATCATATATGAAATGTGTCCATGCATATTCATACATCCCTTTTTCTTTTGTAAAATTACTTTTTAGTGTAATAGAAAGAATAATAGTAATGTGAAAACATAAAAAATTATTAAAGGGATCATTTTCACAGTGTTTATTTTAGAAAAAAAATAAGTTTGAAGAAATATAAAAAAAATTGCTCATACACAATTATGCATAATTTTGTACATAATTATACGTAAGGAATTTTTTTACATTTTTTTAAACTTGATTTTTTTAAAAACAAATAGTGTAAAAATTAATCTTTTTTGTATTATATAAGCATATATGGACATGATTTTGATGCATGTTTATGAATATTTATGTTTATGAGGCATTCTTTCTCAAACGGGCCACCCCTTCTCTCCATTTCAAATTTCAAGCAAAAAAATTTTAGTACGGCTTAAATTAAAGGTAAAAGTGTCTACTTTTTAATGCCGTTGGGCCCTTTTTAAAATCCGCTTGACGGAGTTCCGGACTCGTCGCTCTCCAGATTCGTACTGATTATTCGGTCGCGCGAACTCGATTGGCTCGCGGATTTGATTATCGGAGCGATAACGCGATTCGCCGATACCATCGGCCCAGCAACGAGCGACGAATCAGGTGCTTCAATAACAAGTACGACGAGAGCCTTTTTTCCATGTTTAAGGACTCTCGTCGTCATCAACACACAAATACTCGTTTGCGACGTCGAGATCGCTCGAAAGTCGAATCAACAAATATTCGAAGAAAGTAAGTTTTTCTAGCGATCCGGACGACCACACGAATTAACGCTCGAATTCGGAACAATCTGCTTTCTGTAACGAATATAACATAATAACGATAATGCCGCGTTTCATTCGAAGGAGTTGTAACAACTTGGATCTTGAAAACTCATCGTAGTCAAGTGAGTTGTTCACCGATGAATCGATAACTTTGATTTTAAAAAGGGCCCAACGGCATTAAAAAGTAGACACTTTTATCTTTAATTTAAGCCGTACTAAAATTTTTTTGCTTGAAATTTGAAATGGAGAAAAGGGGTGGCCCGTTTGAGAAAGAATGCCTCTTATACATATTTATATATATTCATGCATGAACAGGGTATTTACCGGGTATTCATAGTCAGACCTTGTATTAAGGCTTCCTTAAATTTATCTTTAGATGCTCAATAGCCAATGAAATAATTCGTAGAGTATCTGAAAATCAATTTAAGGAAGACTTAAATATAAGTCTTGACTATGAATACGGACAATAATCTTCCTATTGTATCTGTATCCTAATGCTTCCACATATTATGGAATTTTTTGGAACAAATTTTGATCGGAATTATTTCATTCTTCGAGAAAACACAATAAAAATCTAGAGAACAATCATACTTATTCCGCGATCGGAATCTATTATAAATAATTCCATAATACGCATCCTTGATTTAAATTATACTAAATATCAACTTTTAGTCAACTAAAAGACAAATATCCCAACTATAATATAATCAGCTGTCAGTCAGCTGATGTAGTCGACTTTATGTTAGTTAATAAACCGACAATTATCTAATCTTATTTTAATAGTCGGCTAAATATCGACTTTGAAAGTCAACTTAAAATCGATGAAAAAACTCGTTGACTACCAGTCGATAAACGGTCAGATATGCTACATTTATAGGCATGTTTTGCTTTTTTTTACTAATATTCTTGCGGCGTGAGGCAATAATAAATCGTTTTGATTTGGCTTACTATTAACTTGAGAAATTATAAGAGCTTTTGTGTCGCAATATATACGCGTAGAATGGTATATATATCAGAGGTTCATCTTGAGAATTTATTTATAGCCTACATTCAGCGCTCTAAATGCCATTGTTCAATTTAGAGATTCGTTTATCTAATATTAAAATTATATCTAATCTTGAGTCACGAGTTTATGAGTTTATTGTATGATTATTTCCAATATCAACGTTCAGACTTAAAAATTTCACTGTTTACGCACATCGAATTTTAATTCGATTGTATTCGAGAGATCGTTGTAAAGAAAATCGTAAATTTATCATGCGTACTTCAAGAGAAATTGTAATGTAACTTGGCTTCAAGGTCAGTTTAAATATCTGGCAAGTTGAGCACCGACGTAATCGTTCTCCATCTTGCTATAATCATATACGATTCTCTGTAACGGAAGATTCAACCTGATCCGCACATAAGCAGAGATTTTCTAGTCGAGATTGTAAATAGTAGGTAACTAATTCTTCTTGTGCGCCTTTCTGTCACGCTTTTACTGTGACATGAAATGTGTCGCGAGCGCAAACGAAACGAGACATTTGCTTCATTAATTCAGCAGTGATCGAAATTTCGCCTGACGTGGAATTTTACTAAATCATCGTGACAGATAAAAAAAAAATTAAATTAAGGATGTATGTGTCACATCTAAAAACGATATCAAAAATATAAAAATTTCATATGATTGTTTTATTATTATATCTCCGTAAAATTTGAATACAGTTTTCTTATTGGTTTAAAAATTAGTAAATTTTTTTTCTTGATTGTAATGCAAAATGGTTTCTTGTAATACTTATTTGCAAATTTGATGAGGTAGCAACATTAAAAATTCGACACATAATGATTTGAGCGCGGTTTGTTAAAATTATATTTATGTATATATATTGTATACGTATAATCACATCGAAATATTTATAAGCACTAAAATCCGCTTTAAACGAAAATAATATTTTTCTTACATAAAATTTATTTTCCGTGGTTCAATCTTGAATTATAATTAAGAATTAAGTTAAATTTTATACAAATTGTTGCAAAATATTGTTATTTTGCTATATATATATATATTCATTACTAAAAATTGTCAAATATTGGTCTTGAATAATTTTTTACTCAAATTCTATCAATTTTACAGAAAAACTGCAACAGACAAAAATCATTAATTTTCTTCTCATAAAATTCTGGGAATTTTTTCAGAATTTTTTAATATCGTATTTTGTCATATTGGTAAAAATAAGAAAATGCAGTACTAAAAAGTTGATAAAAAATTCTAAAAAAGTTCTCAGAACTTTATGAGAAGAAAATAAATGATTTTTGTCTCTTGCAGTTTTTCTGTAAAGTTGATAGTATTTGAGTAAAAAATTATTCAAGGCTAATATTTGGTAATTGTTAGTAATTAATATCTTGTGAACTATTGCGAAAATTGCAAAATGGTAAAGGACTTTTCGACTCAGTTTAGTCCGCTCTATCTACACAAAAGTGAGTGGTAAAAACTTTTGGGACATCCTGCATATATAACCATTAATTATACATATACGTATATAACCATTAATTATACATATGTATAATCATTATAGCCAAATTATTTGTTGTTTTCTTTTTTGCAGTTAGTTTAAGATCATATTCATAGGTTAATATCATCAAAAGTTTTTGAATAATATTGTTTGATATTAGTTTTTTTGGCTGATACTTCCAATTGATATTGTATAATCCATACATCCTTAAATCATGATTGCGTCCGATGTTTTAAACTAACGATTGCAGTTTATCATATAATGATGGAAACAGCTATTATTTCTATTTAATCTTTCAACAGATTGTAGCAGATTTTTTTCTTAACTTTCTTTTTTCATTAATCTAATTTAATCTGATTTAATCGTCCGTACATATATCATTTCTTTTGTGCCACTTTTCCTCGGACTGTTAAATCTGTTATTCAATGAGGATTCATTATATCGCAATGGCATCATGCACAGTTCTGGTGGCGTTATCTGTCGACAAATGCGAGAACTGCTTTCGCATTGAACATCGAACTTGATCGCGTATCATTTGATTTGACTTCCACTTTTCGAATTCGATCATTCAAAATTTTTGGACAAATTTCAAACATGCCAAATTCATAGTAACGATTCGAAATATAACATAAGCCACAAAATTTCAGTCAATTGATATTCTTTATTTTTAAAAAGGACTTCGTGTGTGTGTGTGTGTGTGTGTGTGTGTGTTACATAAAATGACTATTATAAAGCAAATGACAACATAGGTATATTTAAATATTTTAGAAAAACTCATTGCAAACTCAATGTCTGTTACCACCGACGAGATACTATTAAAGACCGACATCCTTATGGAAGTTTGCGTTCTTATGAATATTGAAGTGATTAAGAGTTAAAAACTGATAATATTGTATTAATTTTATGATTTATTGGACGATATACCATTTATTGGTTTAGTAGACGTATTTATGTATTTATAAATAATACTCGATTTTTCTTTAAAACTGTGATTTCAGTGTTATCGTTAAAGTTTGATTATCAACAAAGATGATCACTGCAGAGAAAAAATTGTAATTTTTCTGCAACAAATAGGATATTATAGTTTTACAAGTATGCATATTTATTTATGGAACTTTTATGTAATATAAAATCATGAATTTAATAATGTATGAGCCAAATATTTATGTTAATAATTGCAAATTTATATCAATTATCGTTAAAGTCAGCGTTCTTCAATTACCTACGGGTCCTTGGGGCCCTTTTTATACCGCCGAAAATTTGCCTAGGGTTGACGGTTTTAATAGTATCTCGTCGGTGCTGTTACATTATATGTTCACTTAAATATGATAATTTTGTTCATATATGTTTCAAGCATTGTATGTATAGGGTTATTATTTATAAACGTGTAATTTAAATATCGATATATACACTGAATATCCAAAAATTTGCAACTCAAAATTTAGCAAGAAAGTTTTCGAAAAATTAAGTAAAAAAAGGATTATTTATAAATTTTTATTTTAAGCAATAATTTCTATAATATAATGGTTTAACTATGACTAATTACAGATTACATTTAGATGATCATTTATGAGTATTACTGAACGTGCTGATAAGCGAACCTGAAGTGTTCGCTCATCAGCATTCACTGATTCACTGATATTACGCGCGATCCATGGACATGTGATTATCTAAATATAATCTGTAATTGGCTATATTTAAATCCTTATTATTTCAAAAATTACTGCTAAAATAGAAATTTACAAATAGCTTTTTTATTTAATTTTTCGAGAACTATCTTGCTATAGAATTTTATGTTGTAAATTTTGGGACACCCTGTATACGTGTACATATTGCATGCTCTGTATATTTATATTTTCATAAGCATCAAATCCACGTGTGACTTTTACAAAATCCAATATCTATTAGCTAATATTGAAAGACAGTAATTATAATTACTTATTTTAAATATCAAAAGCAAAAAGTTTAGTACCATTTTGTGCTCCAAATAAGTAATTAATTTAGTAAAAATTAGCCAGTACGGATTTCTATAAAGGAAGTCATTAATGACAGTAAGTCTGTTTTTTATTCCTGTAGTATTAAACTGCACTTTTTCTCTCACTTTAGTTAAATATCAAATATATATCCATTTACTTTAAATTTTAAAAGTGTACATAAACTAGTTCAGTGCATTATTTTATGAACGTAAATAGAATAGAATTATTAATCTTTTTGTTTACAAAAATAAAAATTAAATCAGGGACGAGTTGAAAATTTTACTTTAATGTATTCACTGCCACGTCATTTATATACATATGGCATTCCTTTCCAAAAGTGCACCGTCATTCAAATACGAATGACATCAAATTCTCTTGCATAATCTTGTCATTCAATATTTTATAAGGAAAATGAAAGAAGATTCGAATTCCAGTAATGCTATATCCAGTTTATATGATACTAAGTATTATTTATGTATGAATAATGTGTCAATTACCATGTCTACTTTGAATTAATCATCGATTAAGTTAATCGAAATTTAGACAAAGTCATTTCAAGGATAATTTCTAGCTGTATCTTATACGGTACAGAAAATAACATAATTGTGTACTGTATATTGCAATAGCATTACTGTAAAATTGCTGAAACGTTGCAATATTGTTGCAATGATATATATTGTATGGGATAATTCGTCGTCCTTAATTTAATTTTTCCATGTATAACAATAAAAGATAAATAATTCTATATGTATTATTGAAATAATATAGATATATTTTTCGATAAGAATCCTATATTATTTGCATGAGATGTAAAATTTCCTATCCTATTCTGGAAATCTAAATTCACAGGTCTAATTTTTTTATGATTGAATGCTGCATACATTATTTTACGATTAAACGAGAATTTTTGCTTATCTTTATATGTTTAAAAGATATGTAGAACATCAATGTTTATTTATAAATTGTAAATTATCAAAGAGAACAATGCAAATTGGAATACATTTTTGGAATTTAAAATACATTTTACTCGAATAATTACATTAAAAAATTATACGAGCGATATATAACATTGTAGAATTAATCGCCAATTATAACATTAACTGAAATTTAGTCGAAGCTATTCTGCTCCAATATTGGCATTGGACGTTCGGCAAAGAAAACAGCTTTACAACTATTGTAAAATTCTTTAGTCTAATTGTTTTTGTTCTTAATTCCTTCCTAGATTTAAATGTATAAACTAATCATATTAAAGAATTTTACAATAGTATAAAATTGCACTACTTTCTTTGCTGAACGCGCTTTTGCTGAAGCTGCAAAAGTAACGCTGTATGATAATATATGATGGGTACAACGCGCAGTTGCAAATGCCTGTATCCGTCTATACACATCGCGAGTTCGATTCGAGGGTGATCGGGGGTTACGACTTATAGCAAGGAAGCCTGCGACGCGAGTATGCGACGCGAATAAGTTCGACGCGACGCAGCTCGACGTGGTGGCAGTGCGACGCTGATTCCCGGTTCCCATAGTTTTCGCGAGAGCTTCAAGTCGTTTTCGCGAGGCGGATCGAGGTGCCTCGCGTAAGATCGCGTAGCAAAGCATGCGAATCGAGAGATCGTATCCTATCGGCACCGTCGAACTTCGTCGTCGTATCCGGCATATCCCCGGCGAAAAAGGAGCGAGCGAATCGCGCGGTGACAGGGTCGATACTTTGACTTCAAGGGCGCGCGGCTCACCCACGCAGGTTCGTGGGACAGCAGTCTTCATGTAAGTCAGTTTTCCTACAAAATCATACGTATGTGCTTTGTGTTATTTGACGATAGACGCGAAATCGTGGATAAGATCGATTAAGGAGGTAACTCGGGAAACGGGTGGAGCTTCGTCGACCGCGTCGCTGTATAGGTTATGTTTCTCTGGCAATTGATAACGCTCAAGGCGACTCTACTACTAAATATGTAACGTGGAAAGGATCCATATGCGTGTGTTGAAACGGACTCTGAATTTTTTCTGACTGGGTTTGTATTGTTACGATAGATAAAATATTTTAGATATTTTTGTAATTAATTTTGAGCATGTGTTTTAAATGATATTTGGAGGAGTTGAAGAAGAATTGTCCCTGTTTGCATATGTGACATTGATCTGTCATGGAACTGATGTTTATGTGACGTGGAGTAAATGTAATAGAGTTTATGCGATTTCAGCATGAATGTGACAAATATTGATGTTCCATTTATGTGCAGACTTATGCATGCACTTAAGTGTTTTCAAGAGAGAAAAGCATAAAGAGAGTATGTGTATGTTATATCACTCTCTTTGCTTAATTAACATATTCATCGATATGTTCGAAATAAAACTGCTGTTTAGCGAAAATTTCATGTAAGAAAATTTATTCATTCATATAATTCATACATGTAATTAATTATAATTAAAAAATTTTGGCCGGTTTTTATTTAAAATTTATTGTAGTGAAACTGATTTCTGAATTATTATTAAATAATAAAAAACAAAATATAACGACGGTAGTTTGTATAAATTTTAAATATGATAACTTTTTTGCTACATCCAGTGATATAAAACATTATGAATCTTTAAAGTTTAGAAAATATTATTTTGTATTTTTTATTAATATTTATTAATATATGCTTAGCATGATCAAAATTTCTCGGCGGTTACATTCTCACTATAAATTTATATAATTTTATATAGGAGGCATAAATTTAATAATCTGAATGGGAGAAAAGAGTAGGGGAAGAAGAGTTATTTCTTCTTATTATCAACACGCATATACAATTTTGTGAATCAAATAAATTGGAGCGAGTACACGCGAGAGCGTGTTTCTATTTTCGTTGTGTGTGTAGCGCACGATATAAAAAATATCACATAAACCAGAAATTTGTAAACATGCCGGAATTAAATAGTATATGTATATAGAAACTAACATAAATACTCATCAGATTAAGTAACGGCGTGATTTAATTATGTAAGAATTACTTCCACTTACAGTTAATCATCTCGATGACGTAATATTGTTAAAACACAGCGTTGCCTCTGCAAAAATAGTCTGATGTCGATAATTTTTTTGTCATTTTTACCATTCTTTCTTAAATCTTTTTTAGTTTAAAATAAGAAGTTTTCAATTAATATCGTATTCGATTAATTTAAAGCAAGAATTGATGAACAAGGAACGTTTACAAAATTGTTTCCCTTTTTATTTTGAGATATTTTTATTTTCTTTTGAAAGATTACGTTATATTAAAGAATAATTATTACGAAATTTTTTTTTAATAAAATGACATTTAAGCATCGGAGCAGTTAATAGCGATTGCTGTCGATGTTAATGGTGCATTAACTTGGTTCGTAAAAGCTAATTGAGTAGAACGAAGGGTATTGACAAAGGCATAAAAAAAAGGATAAAAAATGGTTAAATTAAACACTCTGCAAAGTTTATATATATATAAACTAATACAATGGCCACCATAGCAACTGTTGTTGGTTGACTGCAATATTAATGTATTCGCAGATTTCCGCAGATTAAAATATAATACTTTGTAAACATTGAAACCGACGTAACTTCAGTTGACGCATGAAGCTGATTTCTATATTTATTCATGACGTAACGATAGATTATGGTTTATTGATACATATTGAATCAATCATTGGAAATGATTAAATCTTTATAAGTTCGAATTTCGATGCTGCAAACACGCAAAAGTTAGTTCTCCCCGTCAGTTAGTAATATAGTATATATACATTTGTTTAGTTTGTGTGTAATATATATTACATAATTTATTAGAAAATATTCCGATTTCAGATTTCAATCTCAGCTGTGATGTGATAATTTTTATTTGAACACGTAACCTAGAAAATATATTTTTTCCTGACTACCAACTCTTTTTTTTTTAGTGAGTAATCGCTTTTTAATGCATATAATTATTACAGCAATATGACGTAAAGCTTGAACTTCGATATTTAAACTTTAAACGATAGATAGAGTTGCGTGCGCAGAAATAACAATATTATTCTAGAGATATTTTTTTAACAAAAACTTTTTGAAATTAATAATATCCATTAATTTTTTAAAGAGTGACACTCTTAATTCCACAACGGACTGAAATTTTAATGAGGTCGTTGTTATTAACTAAGAAAATTTGACAATAGTTCTACATTTTTAGCTAAGATTTTTTTATTCTCATTTATACAGTTGACTCAAAAACAACATTTGATGATATGTCAAAACACCAATTTTTATTAATATAATAAGTCAAAGTTAATGAAGATACAAGAAATGATTTGGAAAAACAGCCTATTTAATAGCATACTTTATATCGAAGAAATGGTTTTGTTGAAGTGTCTAAAAATTTAGTTGTCACATTAAATTTTTTCAGCAAAACCATTTTTTATACAGATCTGAAAATAATTATATTTGAATAATTAAATTTGTCAGGATCAAACTGGATTTCTGTACATGGGAAGATTTTACTAAAATATTTAAAAATTCAGATAGATAGAGATATAAAAATAATTTTTTGGATTATTAAAATAATTATGTAGAACGTTCAAACTAGTTGCTTATCAAAAGTTTTTGCAGAATTGCTCATGCTTGAGTTTTCCTGTATAATTATTTTAATAATCCAACAAAATAATTTTTCGATCAGTATCTGTCTGAATTTTTAAATATTTCAGCAAAATCTTTCCATGTACAAAAATCCAGTTTAATCCTGACAAATTTAATACTGAAAGCACTGAACGATAACACTTTTAATACTTACACTGAGAAAAACGTCTAGTTGGATTAATTGGAATTCTGAAAATAGACGAATTTTCTGGTTAAATCTATCTACTATTATTCTAGTTGAGATAACTAGAATTCTTATTCATATAATCAGAATCTTCATTTTCAACATTTTTTCTCAATATGAAAGAAATAATTAATCATTACTTTCTAATATCAAATTTTTATAAGGAACACGTGTTACCTTTAAAATTTTTTCGTCAATAATATAATATTTACGTCATCCATCAGAACACACCTCGTGTCTGATTACATGCTTATCGCGAAATAATTAGTGACTCGCGACACTAAACGGGTCCTTGCCAGTCTGCGCGTTGCATTCGATCTATCGTCGTGCGCTCTCACGACGACGCGTGATAGTGACATATGGGAAGGACAAAGATAAATAGATAGATAGATAGAGAGAGAGAGACATTCCAGTTTTCTCATAACCGGTGTACCGTTGCTTTCCACGCTTAGCTGACACGACCGTGGCTTTTCGACCGATACTCCGAACGAACAGCCTTTCGAGAACAGCCTGCCAGTCGACATTCGTGAGCGCAGCGCGTACACTGCGGAGTTTGTCGCGTTCTTTTCACTCTTTCCGTTCTAGCGGTTCTTTTCCTGCATTTCGCGAGTGTTAACGGGAATACGTCGCTCTTCCCGCTGGACTTCGCGAACGATTCGCAGTTTCCCGTCTCTCCCATCGTCATTTATCGAAGTAACGTTACTGCGCACAGTGGAGTACAGTTCTCGACGTAAATTCGGATTTCTGTGCTATAAATACCGAGAGGATAATACCTAATATTTACTCGTGATAACGAATACACAACGAGCGCCTCGTAGAATACGGTTCCGCTATTTACACTATGAAGAAAAGTTGTTAACGTGATTAAACGTGTTTAGTTGTATTAGTTTATAGTGACTTTTTAATTCAAGCATTTATGTATCTAGGTTAAATATATGTGAGCATATTTAACAACTCATGTCAACAAAATTTTATAATTTAAAACGTGTTATTTGTTTGAGTTGACAGATGTTTACTTGACAGTCCATGATCGCCATAGTTAGTTGAATCAATCAATATTTTTTTAAATCAACAACTTTTTTCTCAGTGTATCTATAGCAGAAAGTAAAACTCGCGTTGAGACTGTATTGAAAATCTCGTTAGTTTTATTCTCAATGTTCGGTATAGAAAGAACTGGTGCTCGCAAAGCATTTTACATTCCGAGTGCGTAATTGCTAATACTGCGACCTATTTTTCGTGGTTGTTTGCCTTTATGAACATGGAAACCCGTCGGCGTGTTGATACCGGCACTCGTAAGTTTTTTTAAGAATAAATAAAATAATATTTGCGATTCTACAGAATAATCCAATACAAATAAAATGCCTATTGCTTGTGAATATATTATTCTTTTATTTCAGAAGTATAACACAACTCAAAAAATTAACCAATTACTCAAAAAATTAAGTTTTTCAGAAGGGGAAGAAATATTATTTTTAATTTAACAGTAAATTATTGACTAATTAAATATTGACAGAAAAAAAAACTCTCAGAAACGTGAACAAATGACAATTTTGTCATTTTTGTTTCACAATCTTTAAAAAACCACTTTTTTAAGTTGTGACGATTTTGATATAATACAAAATTATTACAAATTTAGAATATTTCATCAAAGTGTCATAACTCGAAATATCCAATACCTTCATTATATCTAATACCTTCATAAAATGATTAAATTAAAGATAAAAAATACATTTCTTCTTCAAATTTTTATTTCCAAAACTATCTTAACTCTAAATGTTTTCTATAGAAGACTCTTCTTTATTTAAAAAAATGACACAACTCTCAAAATGTGTTATTCTTGTAGAAGATATTATGATTTTTAAAAAATCTTAAGAACGACATAATTATAGCTGCACTTAAGTACTGCTATTTGGCGGTTTGTGAAATCAAGTTGGTTTACTTTTAATAGAGTAATTTGTATCTAATTCATTCATGATAATAATTCGAAAATCATTTTTTTAATTGCGTTTTGAAGTAAAGAAACGATATAATTGATATACTAACAACTATGAAGGCTCACATAGGTATTTTATTGATATTTTCTTTAAAAATTTATGTAAAAATGATGATTTTTAGTTTGAATCGCAGCGATTATTAGTTTCGAAATTATTTTTCTTTTTTGGAAGCAGCGTTTTGATTTTACAGCTCACCATTGTGTTAATCTTGCTAGCTCTCATTACAAAAATAAGTTTAATTTATTTAATATGTACATATTATTTGTATAATTATTTCTACTTTAGTGACGTTTAAATTGCACTTGTTAAAGAATTATATACATATTTTCCGTTAAAGGAAAAGATTATCTATGGTCATGAATACTTATTATCTTGCTGTTATCTTTTAAGTTTACCTTGAATTGTTTCTACCCATACAATAAAAAGTACTTGTGTATATGTTTGGTTATCAAAAAACTTATAAGGCATAATGCCTTATAAGACATTATACTTTTTTTATAAATTTTTTTAAATTTTTTAAGATATTTACATGACAAGTATAATAACATCCAGTTTGATGAAGGTAACTTCACGATAGTCGGGAAGATTATTCACAGCTATAAAGCACAGTGACTTGCAAAAGAATCAGTAATTGAAAAATTGTTACTGGTTTCTCCTCTTGATCTCGGCATTAACTAATTTTCCCTTGGTATTGATCTCGAAAGAAATTAAAACAGTCCGTAACTGGATTCTCGGAAGTGCACGTGTATGAAACAGATTTTTAAGTCACAACACAGAGTTTGTATAATTACTCGTAAGTCGCACAATAACAGGATACCGCAAATAATAGGCTGCTAACGTAACAATGAATATACTCGCGATTTTGCTTTCGTCTGACAAGACAATTTCCGAAAGCCAGGCATTTCTGAGTCAAATGATAAAGTATGTCTCTGAACGTGTCGAATAAATTTCGCGCGAAGAAAGGCATACGTACGACTGATGGCGTTAATTAGAATTGTAAGATAGTATTGCTTGACTGCAATAAATATCTCAGGCCGCATTTTTAACGAATGCAATGGCAATTTCCATTTCGCGTTGTACTTCTCTTGTATGTAACCTCGCTAAGTGTTATCATTTATTTTTCCGGTCTCAATTCTTGAGATTGTTACGTATTGTATTGCCGTTATATTCCACGTGATTATCTTGAGAAGGTGATGGATGAAAATAGAAAACGCTTGATTAAATTAATTAATCTCTCCTCATTTTGATTCAATGATGTGCATAGAAGAAAGAAAAGAATTGTTAATTTCCATCGTTGATTTATAGTGATTAGATAAATACCTATGGTTTTTTTATGAAGATATAAATTCAAGGACACAATTTGTAGAGAATATGTACTTTTCAGTCATCTTATTCATGCCATTTTACTTTCGACGGAAGAAAGAACATAGCCTGTAGTCCATTTTTTAGCAATTCGACTTATCGTAGGTGTAAACTTAAGAATCGTAATGCGATAACATGTGTGAATCATCATCTTTACAAGAGATCAACAGTATTTAATAGCATTCGATCTCTTTCGCTGAAGATCCCGTCATCTCGCGCGGAAAGAACTCCACGACGCAGTTTATTGATTCAGGTTTCGACGGGTTTTCACAGAAAACATCAGCCAGTAGTATATCTATGAAATTTATTTATAATATCATAGATCATAAATCATTTGGAACAGTAAATCATCTGGGAATCATTAAGATGATGCACTGATCGAGATCGTTTCATCCATCTGTTTTAAGTCATAATATTTGATGTTTTTCTCATTAAAAATACATAAAATAATGATTCAGTGGAAAAAATAATTTTATTTAAAGAAATTATTTACACACAGGGAATACATATACAGGTTGTTCCGAAATTCGCGAATCAAGATATCACAGCAAGAAAGTTTTTAAAAGATTAAAAAATGTTATACTTATATATGTTTTTATTTCCAGTAGTAGTTTTTGAAATATAAGAGTTTAAATAATCAATTACAGATGTTTAGACCGCTGTGTGTCTATGAATCGCGTGTGTGGTAGTATTAGTAAGCATGCCCTTCAGCATTTAAATATACTCCGTCATTAGCTATATTTAAATCTATTATTTATTATTTCACAAATTATTACTTAAAAATTTACGAGTAACATTTTTTTTTTGCAAACTTTCTTATTGTAGTACTTTGATTTGAAAATTTCGTAACATCTTATATATATTCCGTCATAAATAGTTACTTCTGTTTCCCATTGCTGAAAAAGATAGACCGACGAATTTAATATTTATTAATAATATTATTTATAATATTATAATATTTATAATATTATAATTTAATACCTATCATATAACTTAATTTCATTTTCTCGTTAGACATAATTCAATTTCAAATATATGATTATTTATTGATTACCGGATATACAAGAGGAATATTTTCGGTATTATATTGTGTATACAAATCTATTCTATCGATTTTGCAAATGTTGTTTTATTAAAAAATACACTTTAACAAGTTTGCAAGAATTTTCTTTATCTTTCTGTATCTTTGTTTCTTCTGATGTCACAATTCAAGCTACAGTGAGTAGGCAGGAACCTTAAATTTGAGTTTTAGCCTGTCACAGTCTTTCTTAATTTAAAAAGTAAAAGAAAGCCATTGTGGCCATTTTATTTCAAAGACAAGATCAAGTAGGATGTTCTGTAACCAAGAATATGTCTTATTTGCAAGGAGTACATCTGGGTCTTTCGTTTGTTACGAGGTGTTAAATAGATCAGATCGACCGTGCTAAGTGTAACTAGGCTACCGCAGATGTCCTGACCCTGACTGTCGCGGCAAACGAACACGTCGTCTTCACGGCGCAGAGTAGGCGACCGCATCCTGGACGGTTGCCATCGAGAGATCTAAATAGAACTACCTACCGCACTCCTACGGCGGCGGGACGACCACTTTGCTGCCGTTTTATAGATTCCGTTTCGTCGACTATTTGCACGAAAAGTGTGAATGTCTTAACCGATGGATGAATAACTCTCCTAAAATCGTATCGCGCATGTAACGTGGGCGCGTTAGCTCCAGAATGTCTACACTGTTGAACATTTGAACTATTTCTTCTGATACATTAAAGTGGAACGCTGTATGTCTGTCAAATGTTCTCTTTAGAACTTTTAGAATGAATCTCACTCTAAAGAGTGAAATCTTACTCTTAAAGATAGAAAATTGAATCACTCTTTTTTAAGATTGACTCAATTTTCACTCTTTAGAATGAGATTTTACTCCAAAGAATTTATAATAAATTGTGTTACGTTATATACGAAATTATTAAGCTGAAATAATAACTGACACAGCATGAGATATTTTTCCTATATATGCGAGGCATTCTACGTCAAACTGGGCACCTTTGAAACATCGTCATTTTTTTTTAAATTTGCTGACATATGCTACAAATAAAAATATGAGACTTCCACATGATATACCGTCACGCAACAGAACTTTTTAATTATACAGTCCATTTGAGTTCTATTTTAAAATTTTCAGGGTTACTTTATAATTGAAGGGGGAATGGTGATATTTTTATAAAATTTTTTAATTGGTGAGTTGATGACGAAAAGTGTTAATAAAAATTATAAACAAATGAAAAATTATTTATTTATATGAAAATGATAAATTAAAAATAATCCATCCGTAGAACAATTTAAGATCTTTAAAATCGGATTCTTGCATTTTTTTTTTGTACGACTAATATGGTTTCGATAATAGAATAATTTAAATGTTCGCATAAGCGACGTTTTTTATGAATTTTTGCAACTTACAAGCGTGAATAATTTCACAAAAAAATCGTAAATTTTTTTCGCGAAACACGTCTCATATTTTTATCTATAGAATATGATCAAAGCAAATTTAAAAAGAAAATAAAAATAACGACTTTTCCAAGGTGTCCGGTTTGATGTGGAATGCTTCAATAGTTATTCTAATATTATAATAATCTAAAAAATTATGAAATAAAATTGAAGAAGTATCAGTCGAACTTTTCTCGCCTTTATTATATTTGTACGCTATTCCAACTTTTTCAATATAATTTAATTTTTTTATTCATAATTTCATCAATTTTTCAAACGTATTTAATATATTGATACGAAATATCGATCAAATAAAAAATATCTTCTCAGAAAAAAATATCTTAGGAATTCTGAGAATTGACAAGATTCATTATGCATAATATTTCTAGCTCTTTTATAATACTGAAATGTCCACTAACTCGGCAAAATAAAATTATCTTGAAAATGATCGTTGGAACAGTCAAACTACGCATATCGTTCTAGGAAACATTATAGGATAGGAAGCGAATGCTGACATGCATTATTGTGAGGAGTCACGAAAACACATCCATTTAAAAAAATGGAGCAATAACAACGTATTTTTTTTCTTGTTTTTGTATGTGTTAGAACTGATAAATAAAAGTAACGGACACACGTACATGACATAAATGCGCATTTATGCTTATACGTGCGCGTCAAAAAAAAACTCGCGTAATTTACGAAAAAAATATATCGCGTCTATATAATTTATATGACAGCGTCGCACTTGTGCTTACTTATTGTTAGAAATACAGTTTTATAATTTCTACGGAGACATATATGTGCTGCCAATGAAGTTTAACGTTTAAAATGCGCAAATTTCGAATTATGCAAATGCTCGTTAAAAATTTATCGCCAATTAATACTAATTTATTTAATTAAATTGATTTATACATATATAATATGTGTAAAAATATATACAGGGTGTCCCGTAAGTTTTTGCCAACCGATTTTGTATAGAGAGAGCGGACTAAACTGAATTAAAAAGTCCTCTACCATTTTGCAATTTTCGCAATGATTAACGAGATAATTATTACTAAAAATCGCTGAATATTGGTCTTCAATAATTTTTGTATATGTATGTATATAGGAATTGAATTTATATGTCCACTGACATTTCTATGCATGCTCTAACTGCAATAAATTCCACAAACGTGATATTTTCCTAGATAATAATGCTCTTGATGTTCTATCTATTCCATCTAACAAGAAAATAATCTGTTCTTTGTTTTGTTCTTTTTTTAGTGCTGCAAAGTGCAGTTCATGACAATCGAATGAATTTTACGACATGATATTTTGCAGGAACATTACATCACTACGAGGAATAACATGTTTTCATAATCGTAACGATATCTTTGTATGAGCAATACATGTGTATAAAAAAAGAAAATTATTTCTTTTCTATGCTAATGTAATTGCGCGAAATATCCATCTTATTTTCGTTATCTTTATTTCCAACAACATTCCAAAAATACGAATACCGCCTATTTAAAACTACAAGTTTACATATAATAGTATTTTTCATGTTCACTATGTGTAATTTATATCTATGTTTGCTATTATTTAAACTATGTGAATTATTATTTAATGTATCGCGAAAAATCAACATATAACATATATTTGATATTTCTTTTAAATATCGCATTATATATATATATATATATTTACGAACGTCGCTGTTTTATATATTATTAATCTTTGATACATACATGATTGGGTTATTTGTATTTTACGCATTTCTTTTCTTTGAAATACTAGGAGTATTTGACTAAATAATAATGCTCTATTATTTCTTTTTTTTTTAATATACAAATACTCTACGAATATTTCCTAAGGATGTTAAAATATATATGTGAGAATCATATATACTTTTATATTTTTAATTTTTAATTTTTATTACATTAATAATTTTTGTATTTCTTATAAAAGAAAATCTATCGTATGTGATAAAGGACTGGAAAATCATCACGTGTACTAAAGATTAATACATTATGTCAGGAATGGAGGCAATGTGCGATAAACATAAGATATGAATTTCGCGGAATGGAAAATAACGAGCAGTGAGAAACGTGGATAAAAGCATAGTTACGGTCCATCGTCAAGGAAACGATTAGTCAAACAGCAATGATAATAATTTATCTTATTTTTCCTTTTTCTTGGGACGTGTCTTTTTACTATAACATAATGTCACTGTTGTAAAATTGGATACAGATAGGAGGGACAAGTTTCATTCTAAAATATATAATCTAAACAGTATAAATCAATATAAATGTTGTAAGAACTTACATTGCAGGGTATTCGTGTGTTTTACAAATATTATTAAATATGCATTGAAAGATAATAATCTAAATTATTATGCATATCTAATAAAATTTATAAAATTTATAAAAGGTATCTAAATCTAGATTATAATCTTTTAATGGATATCCGATAAAATTTATAAAATACACGAATATCCAGTGCAGATATGTATCAAAAGACAATAATTTATATATATTAAAAGAGTGCAATAATTTAAATTACTGTCTTTTAAAGCATATCTAATAAATTTTATAAAATACATGAATACCCAGTTTATATTCTTACGGGCATTTACATTGTTATGATTTAGTTCCAAACATTGTTTATTAACAGATAAGAAACATGAATGAATGTCTCTCTTTATGTCGTCTCGCGTGTCAAGAAACTATGATTACTTTACGGTTATTACGCATGCGATCTTATACATCGCATTGTGTTGGAAATCTTAAGGATGTATCTGATATACTAGATATACAATCCCTATCAAAAGTTTGAAATTAAAATTGTGTTGATATATAAACATTCTATATAAAAATAAACATGAAAACTATATAGATACGAAACAATTGTATGAATAACATTATTTTTATTCAACACACATTTTTATTCAACAATAATTTTTTGTAGTTTATTTATTGTGTGTATTTATTATTTTTATTATTATAACATTTCAACTTAAAAAATGATAAAAATCTCGATTTTTTTGGGAAAAATTCGAGATGATTTATTCAAAGTTTCACTGTAATTCACTGCAATGGTTAGTCTATAAATAAACAAATACAAAAAATTTTACTTATTTGCTTATTTACGGAATAAATAATTAGTGAATCGCAATGAAACTTTGCGTAAACCATTTCGACTGCTTAAAGAATTCTTCCTAAAAATTGAGATATTTCTTTATTATTTTTTAAGTTGAAATATTGTAAGAATAAAAAAATAATAAAATACACAGTAAATAAATTGCAAAAAGGTGTCGATTAAAAATATGGTGTTACTCAATTGTTTCATATTTATTTTTATATAGAATGTGTAAATACTAATACATTTTTAACTTCAAACTTTTGGTAGAGATTGTATGTTAGACATATTCTTAAGAATGTCTTCTCCAATCTTTGACGGTTCTAACCAGCTTCAACCAGTGATCTCTGTAATAAACTAGAGCCTTCCCTATACTGAAACAATTTATAGGAAATACGACTAAACAGAGAAAAGGAAGGCAAATACTGATCTTTTTGACTCTTTCTACTTATGATAATAAAATAATATTAGCAAATCCAATCAGCAAATTCCTGACAAAGAAAACAGTATCATCATTGCATCTTTTATGTCCTTGTTTAAAAATTGAAACACCTCCACTCCTCTGTAGCTTGCTCCAATACGTTTTAGGCTGATATTCATAGTCCATTCTTATTTCTAGACCATGTTAAATAATAAGTCTGAAGTGTTAATTAATACGTCTTAAGATGCTAATAAGGCCTTTTGATTGGTTCGTAACATCTGTACTTTATAAGACAGTCTTAAGGAGGTTGTAAGGCTTATGCAATATGTTAAGAACTACTTGAAAAAATTACAGACTATTCTAAATTTCATTTAATAATAATACAAAAAAAATAGAAACAATTGACCATCTGGATCAAAAGTTATTTAAATAAGTAGTAATATTTTTTAAATTTGTACTCTAATATAAATATATGAAAATGTATTGTAAAATAATGATAAAAATCTCAATTTTTTTATATAAATACTCTAGGAATTCAACAACATTTTTGTAAAGTTATCTTGAGATGCAGACATTAATTGTTCAGTAAATAAATAAAATTTGTTATTTGTTATAAACTAACGGTGAATCTTAATGAAACTTTGCATAAGTCATGTTTAGTACTTAATATATTTATATAAAAACATTTAGATTTTTCTTATTATTTCAACAATTTTTGTTTATAACAATAAAACTAATAACAAATAAAATAAATAACCTATAAAAATGTGTTGCTCAATAAAACCAGAATGTTATGAACACAACTTTCAAATGTATGTAGTTTGTTTAAAGCGAAAATATTAATATATGTGTTTTGTGCCCTTACAACCTCCTTAAATATAAGAAGCTATAAACACCCGCGCCATAGAGTTTACTGGCTCCAACCTAGTAAGCAAGAAACATTTTGAAACATTCCAACAACATTGTAGCAACATTGTAACATTGCTACAATGTTGTTGAAATGTTCTAAAATGTTTCGTGTTCACCGAGAACACACGTACACCGTAACTATCAAACTATTCGCGCGCACTCGACTCGTCGCCTCACGGCTGACTGTTCGGCGATCCTCGATCAATCTCGGGAATGCTCGGCCCGCCTCGGCAACGTTCGGCGTTGTGTTGTCTCGCCGCTGCTCGAGCGCTCGCCGCCGCGCCGGTCACTCGCGGTTGCGCTCGTTCATCGGTGCATCGGTGCGCTAGTTGGTGTTCTCTCGCACTTGTCATTGTGAGTCTTCTCGCTGGTGCGTGCGCGAGCGCGCGCTCTAAATTTCGAACGTTGTGCCGGAGTGTTTTCATCGCGTTCTGACGTGGACCAATGACGCGCTAGCCCCCGAAAGAAAGCGAGGCACATCGAGAAGTGACTCGAGAAAGATATCAACTTGTCAAGCCTTCTTCAGTTCACTCATTCATTCATCATGATTTCACAACGTTCGCTGATCCGTGTCCTGAAAATGGTAATTTTTGAATGGTCACTAATTATCTCCCTTCGCTCGTCCCGACTCATTTCGTCACGTCGATGTTTACGAATGTATGACCCTCACGGCGATTTCCGCGTTATCATCGCGGAAGGAATTTTATAGCCGTGAGGATGATCTTCGTGAGGACGTGTTCGTGTGAGTGAACGACGCTCGTATGCCGTTGTACAATGTTGAGTCTGCGTCTGTGTTATTAATCGCGATTTAATTCCGTACGCGAGCCACGACGGCGGGATCGTACGTTTCTCTAATCCTGTATTTTTAGTGATATTGGCACGGCGTTGTAACGGCGCCGGTATTGGCAACGACGACCGCGTGGACAACGCGATAATATCTTTATACTTTTCGCGAGGAAATGAAAAGACTTGTTTGGTCAGCCTACTTGGTAGATTTGCATTGGCCGCGAATCCAGACATTCCCGACCGTTTCCGAAAACTCGCCGCCGCTTCTATGTTTGTCCTCCGCAGCCAATTCGCTGCCGTCTAGGCGGCAGGGTTACGTATAATGCGATTTGTTGTATGTCAGTCCGATGTCAGTGGCGTAATCAACGACCGTGGGTCAAAGTACCGATATGCGTGTCTACAATGCCAAAAAAGGAGGAAGAATAGTGCAGAAAAGAGAAAAAGGAAAAAAGCTTATTTTTTTCAATGCGGGTCTTTAAGGTTATCACACATGTCGATGGCGTCTTTGTTTTCGATTTTAATTGCTCACTCTTTAAACTTTTATGCCCGTTTCCACCAATGTAGATGTTTAACTTTATGGGTCAATTCTAAGCAGAATCATACGACTCGTAACGTGTTTTCGTAAAACTTGTAAGAACTTATGACTAATATTCTAATTTTAAGCGTATGTATTGTAAGACCTACGATTATTCATAAATATCTATGATTTCTTGTAAATTTTATTTAGCTAGTAAGAAGTTGTGTGTAAAAATATTGTACAAAGGTATAAGCACTTAAAAATTTTTACAAGTCTTACAGGAATATGTTACGAGTCTTACAATTCTGCTTAGAATTTAGGCATTAATCTCGGTTCAACTTACTCTTCGTCTTTTTCTGATTCTAAAGATTAGAAAAAGATGAAGAGTAAGTTGAACCGAGATTAAAATTAATCTACGTTGGTGGAAATGGGCATAAGAGTGAATATCGTTCTGGAAAATGAAATCTCATTCTTAAAAAAAGTTAAACCATTCTTTTTTTTAAGACTTATATTGACAATATCACGTCAATATAATCGTCGGGAGGTAATCCATTATTTGGTACATCAGCAAAAGCTGCGTTGCGATGTATTTTTCTAATGTGCCCAGTGATAGTAATGTGTAAGCTTCATCAACACAACATATACTGAATGTCTTAAGAACTGTTTAACAACGTCGATTCCGAATGATGATTTTTGTTAGAGAAGTTCTCTTGGCAAAGATATTCCCCGGTGGTTTGCCATTGCTTGCCGAGAGGAGCTACGAGCGTTCGAAAAATTTTTCGGTTCTTCCTGGGATCGAAAGGCCGGGATCTCTGACATACAGCAGTCTTGTGCGCTGCCGCTACGCTAAACTGTTAGAAATGTTCTTAAATTTCATTAACTTTTAAGTTACACAATTGAATTTAATTTGAATTTAATTTCATGACATTACATTAAATTTAATGTATT